>NW_027284972.1:346761-389261 GCF_040894005.1 Engystomops pustulosus
CCCCTGTATATATATACCGCCCCTAATACCCCCTGTATATATATATATATACCGCACCTAATACCCCCTGTATATATATATATATATATATACAGCCCCTAATACCCCCTGTATATATATATACCGCACCTAATACTCCCTGTATATATACATATACCGCCCCTAATACCCCCTGTATATATATATATACCGCTCCTAATACCCCTGTATATATATATTTATATACCGCACCTAATACCCCCTATTTATATATATCGCCCCTAATACCCCCTGTATATATATATATCGCCCCTAATACCCCCTGTATATATATATATACCGCCCCTAATACCCCCTGTATATATATATATACCGCTCCTAATACCCTCTGTATATATATATATACCGCACCTAATACCCTCTGTATATATATATATACCGCACCTAATACCCTCTGTATATATATATATACCGCACCTAATACCCTCTGTATATATATATATATATATTGCCTCTAATACCCCCTGTATATATATATACCGCCCCTAATACCCCCTGTATATACATATATACCGCAACTTATACCCCCTGTATATATATACCGCTCCTAATACCCTCTGTATATATATATATATACCGCACCTAATACCCTCTGTATATATATATATACCGCACCTAATACCCTCTGTATATATATATATACCGCACCTAATACCCTCTGTATATATATATATATATATATCGCCTCTAATACCCCCTGTATATATATATACCGCCCCTAATACCCCCTGTATATACATATATACCGCACCTAATACCCCCTGTATATATATCTATATATATACCACACCTAATACCCCCTGTATATATATATATATACCGCACCTAATACCCCCTGTATATATATACCGCTCCTAATACCCCCTGTATATATATATACCGCACCTAAAACACCCTTTATATATATATACCGCACCTAATACCCCCTGTATATATATATACCGCCCCTAATACCCCCTGTATATATATATATATACCGCACCTAATACCCCCTGTATATATATACCGCACCTAATACCCCCTGTATATATATATACCGCTCCTAATACCCCCTGTATATATATATACCGCCCCTAATACCCCCTGTATATATATATATATATACCGCCCCTAATACCCTCTGTATATATATATATACCGCCCCTAATACCCCCTGTATATATATATACCGCACCTAATACCCCCTGTATATATATATATATATATATATATGTATATAACGCACCTAATACCCCCTGTATATATATATAACGCACCTAATACCCCCTGTATATATATATACCGCACCTAATACCCCCTGTATATATATATACCGCCCCTAATACCCTCTGTATATATATATATATACCGCCCCTAATACCCCCTGTATATATATATACCGCACCTAATACCCCTTGTATATATATATATATATATATACCGCACCTAATACCCTCTGTATATATATATACCGCCCCTAATACCCTCTGTATATATATATATATACCGCTCCTAATACCCCCTGTATATATATACCGCACCTAATACCCTCTGTATATATATCGCCCCTAATACCCCCTGTATATATATATACCGCCCCTAATACCCCCTGTATATATATATACCGCACCTAATACCCCCTGTATATATATATATACCACACCTAATACCCCCTGTATATATATATATACCGCACCTAATACCCCCTGTATATATATATATATATATATATATATATATATATATATATATATATATACCGCCCCTAATACCCCATGTATATATATATACCGCATCTAATACCCCCTGTATATATATATATACCGCACCTAATACCCTCTGTATATATATATATACCGCCCCTAATACCCTCTGTATATATATATATATACCGCTCCTAATACCCCTGTATATATATACCGCACCTAATACCCTCTGTATATATATCGCCCCTAATACCCCCTGTATATATATATACCGCCCCTAATACCCCCTGTATATATATATACCGCACCTAATACCCCCTGTATATATATATATACCACACCTAATACCCCCTGTATATATATATATACCGCACCTAATACCCCCTGTGTATATATATATATATATATATATATATATATACCGCCCCTAATACCCCATGTATATTTATATACCGCATCTAATACCCCCTGTATATATATATATACCGCACCTAATACCCTCTGTATATATATATACCGCACCTAATACCCTCTGTATATATATATATATATATATATATATATATACCGCCCCTAATACCCCATGTATATATATATATACCGCATCTAATACCCCCTGTATATATATATATATATACCGCACCTAATACCCCATGTATATATATATATATACCGCACCTAATACCCTCTGTATATATATATATATATCGCCCCTAATACCCCCTGTATATATATACCGCCCCTAATACCCCCTGTATATATATATATATATATATATATATATATATATATATATATACCGCACCTAATACCCCCTGTATATATATATATATATATATATATATATATACCGCCCCTAATACCCCCTGTATATATATATACCGCACCTAATACTCCCTGTATATATACATATACCGCCCCTAATACCCCCTGTATATATATATATACCGCTCCTAATACCCCTGTATATATTTATATACCGCACCTAATACCCCCTATATATATATATATATCGCCCCTAATACCCCCTGTATATATATATATCGCCCCTAATACCCCCTGTATATATATATATACCGCCCCTAATACCCCCTGTATATATATATACCGCTCCTAATACCCTCTGTATATATATATATACCGCACCTAATACCCTCTGTATATATATATATACCGCACCTAATACCCTCTGTATATATATATATACCGCACCTAATACCCTTTGTATATATATATATATATATATATATATATATCGCCTCTAATACCCCCTGTATATATATATATACCGCACCTAATACCCCCTGTATATATATATCGCCCCTAATAACCCCTGTATATATATATATACACCGCCCCTAATACCCCCTGTATATATATATATACACCGCCCCTAATACCCCCTGTATATATATATATACCGCCCCTAATACTCCCTGTATATATATATATACCGCACCTAATACCCTCTGTGTATATATATATATATATATACCGCACCTAATACCCCCTGTATATATATATACCGCCCCTAATACCCCCTGTATATATATACACCGCACCTAATACCCTCTGTATATATATATATATATTTATATACCGCACCTAATACCCCCTGTGTATATATATACCGCACCTAATACCCCCTGTGTATATATATACCGCACCTAATACCCCCTGTATATATATATATATATATATATATATATATATATACCGCCCCTAATACCCCTGTATATATATATATATATATATACCGCACCTAATACCCCCTGTATATATATATACCGCTCCTAATACCCCTGTATATATATATACCGCTCCTAATACCCCTGTATATATATATATATTTATATACCGCACCTAATACCCCCTGTGTATATATATACCGCACCTAATACCCCCTGCATATATATATATATATATATATATATACCGCACCTAATATCCCCAATATATATATATATATATATACCGCACCTAATGCCCCTGTATATATATATACCGCACCTAATACCCCCTGTATATATATATATATATATATACCGCACCTAATACCCCTGTATATATATATAACGCACCTAATACCCCCTGTATATATATATACCGCACATAATACCCCCTGTATATATATATACCGCCCCTAATACCCTCTGTATATATATATATACCGCCCCTAATACCCCCTGTATATATATATATATATATACCGCACCTAATACCCTCTGTATATATATATACCGCCCCTAATACCCCCTGTATATATATATACCGCACCTAATACTCCCTGTATATATACATATACCGCCCCTAATACCCCCTGTATATACATATATATATACCGCTCCTAATACCCCTGTATATATATATTTATATACCGCACCTAATACCCCCTATATATATATATACCGCACCTAATACCCCCTGTATATATACATATACCGCCCCTAATACCCCCTGTATATATATATATACTGCACCTTATACCCCCTGTATATATATATCGCCCCTAATAACCCCTGTATATATATACCGCACCTAATACCCCCTGTATATATATATATACCGCCCCTAATACCCCCTGTATATATATATACCGCACCTAATACCCCCTGTATATATATATATACCGCTCCTAATACCCCCTGTATATATATACCGCACCTAATACCCCCTGTATATATATATACCGCACCTAATACTCCCTGTATGTATATATATATATATATATATATATATATATATATATACCGCACCTAATACCCCCTTTATATATATACCGCACCTAATACCCCCTGTATATATATATATACCGCACCTAATACCCCCTGTATATATATATATATACCGCACCTAATATCCCCTGTATATATACATATACCGCCCCTAATACCCCCTCTATATATATATACCGCACCTAATACCCCCTGTATATATATATACCGCCCCTAATACCCCCTGTATATATATATATACCGCACCTAATATCCCCTGTATATATACATATACCGCCCCTAATACCCCCTGTATATATATATATACCGCCCCTAATACCCCTATATATATATATATATATATATACCGCACCTAATATCCCCTGTATATATACATATACCGCCCCTAATACCCCCTGTATATATATATACCGCTCCTAATACCCCTGTATATATATATATATACCGCACCTAATACCCCCTGTGTATATATATACCGCACCTAATACCCCCTGTATATATATATATACCGCCCCTAATACCCTCTGTATATATATATACCGCACCTAATACTCCCTGTATGTATATATATACCGCCCCTAATACCCTCTGTATATATATATACCGCCCCTAATACCCTCTGTATATATATATACCGCACCTAATACCCTCTGTATATATATATACCGCACCTAATACCCCCTGTATATATATACCGCACCTAATACCCCCTGTATATATATATATATATATACCGCACCTAATACCCCCTGTATATATATATATATATACCGCACCTAATACCCTCTGTATATATATATATATATATATTTATATACCGCACCTAATACCCCCTGTGTATATATATACCGCACCTAATACCCCCTGTGTATATATATACCGCACCTAATACCCCCTGTATATATATATATACCGCACCTAATACCCCCTGTATATATATATACCGCACCTAAAACCCCCTTTATATATATATACCGCACCTAATACCCCCTGTATATATATATATATACCGCTCCTAATACCCCCTGTATATATATACCGCCCCTAATACCCCCTGTATATATATATATATACCGCACCTAATACCCCCTGTATATATATATAACGCACCTAATACCCCCTGTATATATATACACCGCACCTAATACCCCTTGTATATATATATATACCGCTCCTAATACCCCCTGTATATATATATATACCGCCCCTAATACCCCCTGTATATATATATATATATATATACCGCACCTAATACCCCCTGTATATATATATAACGCACCTAATACCCCCTGTATATATATACACCGCACCTAATACCCCTTGTATATATACCGCTCCTAATACCCCCTGTATATATATATATACCGCCCCTAATACCCCCTGTATATATATATATACCGCACCTAATACCCTCTGTATATATATATATATCGCCCCTAATACCACCTGTATATATATATACCGCCCCTAATACCCTATGTATATATATATATATATACCGCCCCTAATACCCCCTGTATATATATATATATATATATATACCGCACCTAATACCCTCTGTATATATATATATCGCCCCTAATACCACCTGTATATATATATATACCGCCCCTAATACCCCCTGTATATATATATACCGCACCTAATACCCCCTGTATATATATATATATATATATATACATACCGCACCTAATACCCCCTGTATATATATATATATATATATATATATATACCGCCCCTAATACCCCATGTATATATATATATATATACCGCACCTAATACCCTCTGTATATATATATATATACCGCACCTAATACCCTCTGTATATATATATATATATATATATATACCGCCCCTAATACCCCATGTATATATATATATACCGCATCTAATACCCCCTGTATATATATATATATATATACCGCACCTAATACCCCATGTATATATATATATACCGCACCTAATACCCTCTGTATATATATACATATATACCACACCTAATACCCTCTGTATATATATATATCGCCCCTAATACCCCCTGTATATATATACCGCCCCTAATACCCCCTGTATATATATGTATATATATATATACCGCCCCTAATACCCCCTGTATATATATATATACCGCACCTAATACTCCCTGTATATATACATATACCGCCCCTAATACCCCCTGTATATATATATATATACCGCTCCTAATACCCCTGTATATATATATTTATATACCGCACCTAATACCCCCTATATATATATATATATCGCCCCTAATACCCCCTGTATATATATATATATACCGCCCCTAATACCCCCTGTATATATATATACCGCTCCTAATACCCTCTGTATATATATATATATATATACCGCACCTAATACCCTCTGTATATATATATACCGCACCTAATACCCTCTGTATATATATATATACCGCACCTAATACCCTCTGTATATATATATATATCGCCTCTAATACCCCCTGTATATATATATACACCGCCCCTAATACCCCCTGTATATATATATATACCGCCCCTAATAATCCCTGTATATATATATATACCGCACCTAATACCCTCTGTATATATATATATACCGCACCTAATACCCCCTGTATATACATATATACCGCACCTAATACCCCCTGTATATATATATATATACCGCACCTAATACCCTCTGTATATATATATATATACCGCACCTAATACCCTCTGTATATATATATATATATATATCGCCTCTAATACCCCCTGTGTATATATATACCGCACCTAATACCCCCTGTATATATACATATACCGCCCCTAATACCCCTGTATATATATATATATACCACACCTAATACCCCCTGTATATATATATATACCGCACCTAATACCCCCTGTATATATATATATATATATACCACACCTAATACCCTCTGTATATATATATATATATATCGCCTCTAATACCCCCTGTGTATATATATACCGCACCTAATACCCCCTGTATATATACATATACCGCCCCTAATACCCCTGTATATATATATATACCACACCTAATACCCCCTGTATATATATATATACCGCACCTAATACCCCCTGTATATATATATCGCCCCTAATAACCCCTGTATATATATATATACACCGCCCCTAATACCCCCTGTATATATATATATACACCGCCCCTAATACCCCCTGTATATATATATATACCGCCCCTAATACTCCCTGTATATATATATATACCGCACCTAATACCCTCTGTATATATATATATATACCGCACCTAATACCCCCTGTATATACATATATACCGCACCTAATACCCCCTGTATATATACATATACCGCCCCTAATAATCCCTGTATATATATATATACCGCACCTAATACCCTCTGTATATATATATATACCGCACCTAATACCCCCTGTATATACATATATACCGCACCTAATACCCCCTGTATATATATATATATACCGCACCTAATACCCTCTGTATATATATATATATACCGCACCTAATACCCTCTGTATATATATATATATATATATATATATCGCCTCTAATACCCCCTGTGTATATATATACCGCACCTAATACCCCCTGTATATATACATATACCGCCCCTAATACCCCTGTATATATATATATACCACACCTAATACCCCCTGTATATATATATATACCGCACCTAATACCCCCTGTATATATATATATATATATACCACACCTAATACCCTCTGTATATATATATATATATCGCCTCTAATACCCCCTGTGTATATATATACCGCACCTAATACCCCCTGTATATATACATATACCGCCCCTAATACCCCTGTATATATATATATACCACACCTAATACCCCCTGTATATATATATATACCGCACCTAATACCCCCTGTATATATATATCGCCCCTAATAACCCCTGTATATATATATATACACCGCCCCTAATACCCCCTGTATATATATATATACACCGCCCCTAATACCCCCTGTATATATATATATACCGCCCCTAATACTCCCTGTATATATATATATACCGCACCTAATACCCTCTGTATATATATATATACCGCACCTAATACCCCCTTTATATACTCATATACCGCACCTAATACCCCCTGTATATATATATATACCGCACCTAATACCCTCTGTATATATATATATATATATATATATATCGCCTCTAATACCCCCTGTGTATATATATACCGCACCTAATACCCCCTGTATATATATACCGCACCTAATACCCCCTGTATATATATATATATATACCGCACCTAATACCCCTGTATATATATATACCGCACCTAATACCCCCTGTATATATATATACCGCCCCTAATACTCCCTGTATATATATATATACCGCACCTAATACCCTCTGTATATATATATATACCGCACCTAATACCCCCTGTATATACATATATACCGCACCTAATACCCCCTGTATATATATATATACCGCACCTAATACCCTCTGTATATATATATATATATATATATATATATCGCCTCTAATACCCCCTGTGTATATATATACCGCACCTAATACCCCCTGTATATATATACCGCACCTAATACCCCCTGTATATATATATATATATACCGCACCTAATACCCCTGTATATATATATACCGCACCTAATACCCCCTGTATATATATATACCGCCCCTAATACCCCCTGTGTATATATATACCGCACCTAATACCCCCTGTATATATACATATACCGCCCCTAATACCCCTGTATATATATATATATACCACACCTAATACCCCCTGTATATATATATATACCGCACCTAATACCCCCTGTATATATATATCGCCCCTAATAACCCCTGTATATATATATATATATATACCGCACCTAATACCCCCTGTATATATATATACCGCCCCTAATACCCCTGTATATATATATACCGCACCTAATACCCCCTGTATATATATATCGCCCCTAATACCCCTGTATATATATATGTATATAACGCACCTAATACCCCCTGTATATATATATACCGCACCTAATACCCCCTGTATATATATATATATATACCACACCTAATACCCCCTGTATATATATATATATATACCGCACCTAATACCCCCTGTATATATATATATATATATATAAATATATATATACCGCACCTAATACCCCCTGTATATATATATACCGCACCTAATACCCCCTGTATATATATATACCGCCCCTAATACCCCCTGTATATATATATATATACCGCACCTAATACCCCCTGTATATATATATATACCGCCCCTAATACCCCCTGTATATATATATACCGCTCCTAATACCCCTGTATATATATATATATACCGCACCTAATACCCCATGTATATATATACCGCACCTAATACCCTCTGTATATATATATATATATATTTATATACCGCACCTAATACCCCCTGTGTATATATATACCGCACCTAATACCCCCTGTATATATATATATATATATATATACCGCACCTAATACCCCCTGTATATATATATATATATATATATACCGCACCTAATACCCCCTGTATATATATATATATACCGCACCTAATACCCCCTGTATATATATATACCGCACCTAAAACCCCCTTTATATATATATACCGCACCTAATACCCCCTGTATATATATATATACCGCTCCTAATACCCCCTGTATATATATATATACCGCCCCTAATACCCTCTGTATATATATATATACCGCCCCTAATACCCCCTGTATATATATATACCGCACCTAATACCCCCTGTATATATATATATATATATGTATATAACGCACCTAATACCCCCTGTGTATATATATAACGCACCTAATACCCCCTGTATATATATATACCGCACCTAATACCCCCTGTATATATATATACCGCCCCTAATACCCTCTGTATATATATATATACCGCCCCTAATACCCCCTGTATATATATATACCGCACCTAATACCCCTTGTATATATATATATATATATATACCGCACCTAATACCCTCTGTATATATATATATATACCGCACCTAATACCCCCTGTATATATATATACCGCCCCTAATACCCCCTGTATATATATATACCGCACCTAATACCCTCTGTATATATATATATATACCGCACCTAATACCCCCTGTATATATATATACCGCACCTAATACCCCCTGTATATATATATACCGCACCTAATACCCCCTGTATATATATATATACCGCACCTAATACCCCCTGTATATATATATACCGCACCTAAAACCCCCTTTATATATATATACCGCACCTAATACCCCCTGTATATATATATATATACCGCTCCTAATACCCCCTGTATATATATATATACCGCCCCTAATACCCTCTGTATATATATATATACCGCCCCTAATACCCCCTGTATATATATATACCGCACCTAATACCCCCTGTATATATATATATATATATGTATATAACGCACCTAATACCCCCTGTGTATATATATAACGCACCTAATACCCCCTGTATATATATATACCGCACCTAATACCCCCTGTATATATATATACCGCCCCTAATACCCTCTGTATATATATATATACCGCCCCTAATACCCCCTGTATATATATATACCGCACCTAATACCCCTTGTATATATATATATATATATATATATATATACCGCACCTAATACCCTCTGTATATATATATATATATACCGCACCTAATACCCCCTGTATATATATATACCGCCCCTAATACCCATATATATATATATATATATATATACCGCACCTAATATCCCCTGTATATATACATATACCGCCCCTAATACCCTCTGTATATATATATACCGCTCCTAATACCCCTGTATATATATATATATATACCGCACCTAATACCCCCTGTGTATATATATACCGCACCTAATACCCCCTGTATATATATATATACCGCACCTAATACCCCCTGTATATATATATATACCGCTCCTAATACCCCTGTATATATATATATATTTATATACCGCACCTAATACCCCCTGTGTATATATATACCGCACCTAATACCCCCTGTATATATATATATATATACCGCACCTAATATCCCCTGTATATATATATATATATATACCGCACCTAATACCCCTGTATATATATATACCGCACCTAATACCCCCTGTATATATATATATACCGCACCTAATACCCCCTGTATATATATATATATATATACCGCACCTAATACCCCCTGTATATATATATATACCGCACCTAATACCCCCTGTATATATATATACCGCACCTAAAACCCCCTTTATATATATATATACCGCACCTAATACCCCCTGTATATATATATATACCGCTCCTAATACCCCCTGTATATATATATATACCGCCCCTAATACCCTCTGTATATATATATATACCGCCCCTAATACCCCCTGTATATATATACCGCACCTAATACCCCCTGTATATATATATACCGCACCTAATACCCCCTGTATATATATATATACCGCCCCTAATACCCTCTGTATATATATATATACCGCCCCTAATACCCCCTGTATATATATATACCGCACCTAATACCCCCTGTATATATATATATATATATATATATATATATATATATATGTATATAACGCACCTAATACCCCCTGCATATATATATAACGCACCTAATACCCCCTGTATATATATATACCGCACCTAATACCCCCTGTATATATATATACCGCCCCTAATACCCTCTGTATATATATATATACCGCCCCTAATACCCCCTGTATATATATATACCGCACCTAATACCCCTTGTATATATATATATATATATACCGCACCTAATACCCTCTGTATATATATACCGCCCCTAATACCCTCTGTATATATATATATACTGCCCCTAATACCCCCTGTATATATATACCGCACCTAATACCCTCTGTATATATATATATCGCCCCTAATACCCCCTGTATATATATATACCGCCCCTAATACCCCCTGTATATATATATACCGCACCTAATACCCCCTGTATATATATATATATATATATACATACCGCACCTAATACCCCCTGTATATATATATATATATATATATATATATATATATACCGCCCCTAATACCCCATGTATATATATATATACCGCATCTAATACCCCCTGTATATATATATATATATATATATACCGCACCTAATACCCTCTGTATATATATATACCGCACCTAAAACCCCCTTTATATATATATATACCGCACCTAATACCCCCTGTATATATATATATACCGCTCCTAATACCCCCTGTATATATATATATACCGCCCCTAATACCCTCTGTATATATATATATATACCGCCCCTAATACCCCCTGTATATATATACCGCACCTAATACCCCCTGTATATATATATACCGCACCTAATACCCCCTGTATATATATATATACCGCCCCTAATACCCTCTGTATATATATATATACCGCCCCTAATACCCCCTGTATATATATATACCGCACCTAATACCCCCTGTATATATATATATATATATATATATATATATATATATATATATGTATATAACGCACCTAATACCCCCTGCATATATATATAACGCACCTAATACCCCCTGTATATATATATACCGCACCTAATACCCCCTGTATATATATATACCGCCCCTAATACCCTCTGTATATATATATATACCGCCCCTAATACCCCCTGTATATATATATACCGCACCTAATACCCCTTGTATATATATATATATATATACCGCACCTAATACCCTCTGTATATATATACCGCCCCTAATACCCTCTGTATATATATATATACTGCCCCTAATACCCCCTGTATATATATACCGCACCTAATACCCTCTGTATATATATATATCGCCCCTAATACCCCCTGTATATATATATACCGCCCCTAATACCCCCTGTATATATATATACCGCACCTAATACCCCCTGTATATATATATATATATACATACCGCACCTAATACCCCCTGTATATATATATATATATATATATATATATATATATACCGCCCCTAATACCCCATGTATATATATACCGCATCTAATACCCCCTGTATATATATATATATATATATATATACCGCACCTAATACCCTCTGTATATATATATACCGCACCTAATACCCTCTGTATATATATATATATATATACCGCCCCTAATACCCCATGTATATATATATATATATATATATATATATATATATATACCGCATCTAATACCCCCTGTATATATATATATATACCGCACCTAATACCCCCTGTATATATATATACCGCACCTAATACCCCATGTATATATATATATACCGCACCTAATGCCCTCTGTATATATATATATATATATCGCCCCTAATACCCCCTGTATATATATACCGCCCCTAATACCCCCTGTATATATATATATATACCGCACCTAATACCCCCTGTATATATATATATATATATATACAGCCCCTAATACCCCCTGTATATATATATACCGCACCTAATACTCCCTGTATATATACATATACCGCCCCTAATACCCCCTGTATATATATATATACCGCTCCTAATACCCCTGTATATATATATTTATATACCGCACCTAATACCCCCTATATATATATATCGCCCCTAATACCCCCTGTATATATATATATCGCCCCTAATACCCCCTGTATATATATATATACCGCCCCTAATACCCCCTGTATATATATATATACCGCTCCTAATACCCTCTGTATATATATATATACCGCACCTAATACCCTCTGTATATATATATATACCGCACCTAATACCCTCTGTATATATATATATACCGCACCTAATACCCTCTGTATATATATATATATATATATTGCCTCTAATACCCCCTGTATATATATATACCGCCCCTAATACCCCCTGTATATACATATATACCGCAACTTATACCCCCTGTATATATATACCGCTCCTAATACCCTCTGTATATATATATATATACCGCACCTAATACCCTCTGTATATATATATATACCGCACCTAATACCCTCTGTATATATATATATACCGCACCTAATACCCTCTGTATATATATATATATATATCGCCTCTAATACCCCCTGTATATATATATACCGCCCCTAATACCCCCTGTATATACATATATACCGCACCTAATACCCCCTGTATATATATCTATATATATACCACACCTAATACCCCCTGTATATATATATATATACCGCACCTAATACCCCCTGTATATATATACCGCTCCTAATACCCCCTGTATATATATATACCGCACCTAAAACACCCTTTATATATATATACCGCACCTAATACCCCCTGTATATATATATACCGCCCCTAATACCCCCTGTATATATATATATATACCGCACCTAATACCCCCTGTATATATATACCGCACCTAATACCCCCTGTATATATATATATACCGCTCCTAATACCCCCTGTATATATATATACCGCCCCTAATACCCCCTGTATATATATATATATATACCGCCCCTAATACCCTCTGTATATATATATATACCGCCCCTAATACCCCCTGTATATATATATACCGCACCTAATACCCCCTGTATATATATATATATATATATATATGTATATAACGCACCTAATACCCCCTGTATATATATATAACGCACCTAATACCCCCTGTATATATATATACCGCACCTAATACCCCCTGTATATATATATACCGCCCCTAATACCCTCTGTATATATATATATATACCGCCCCTAATACCCCCTGTATATATATATACCGCACCTAATACCCCTTGTATATATATATATATATATATATATATATACCGCACCTAATACCCTCTGTATATATATATACCGCCCCTAATACCCTCTGTATATATATATATATACCGCTCCTAATACCCCCTGTATATATATACCGCACCTAATACCCTCTGTATATATATCGCCCCTAATACCCCCTGTATATATATATACCGCCCCTAATACCCCCTGTATATATATATACCGCACCTAATACCCCCTGTATATATATATATACCACACCTAATACCCCCTGTATATATATATATACCGCACCTAATACCCCCTGTATATATATATATATATATATATATATATATATATATATATATATACCGCCCCTAATACCCCATGTATATATATATACCGCATCTAATACCCCCTGTATATATATATATACCGCACCTAATACCCTCTGTATATATATATACCGCCCCTAATACCCTCTGTATATATATATATATACCGCTCCTAATACCCCCTGTATATATATACCGCACCTAATACCCTCTGTATATATATCGCCCCTAATACCCCCTGTATATATATATACCGCCCCTAATACCCCCTGTATATATATATACCGCACCTAATACCCCCTGTATATATATATATACCACACCTAATACCCCCTGTATATATATATATACCGCACCTAATACCCCCTGTGTATATATATATATATATATATATATATATATATATATATATATACCGCCCCTAATACCCCATGTATATATATATACCGCATCTAATACCCCCTGTATATATATATATACCGCACCTAATACCCTCTGTATATATATATACCGCACCTAATACCCTCTGTATATATATATATATATATATATATATATATATATACCGCCCCTAATACCCCATGTATATATATATATACCGCATCTAATACCCCCTGTATATATATATATATATACCGCACCTAATACCCCATGTATATATATATATATACCGCACCTAATACCCTCTGTATATATATATATATATCGCCCCTAATACCCCCTGTATATATATACCGCCCCTAATACCCCCTGTATATATATATATATATATATATATATATACCGCACCTAATACCCCCTGTATATATATATATATATATATATATATATATATATATATATATACCGCCCCTAATACCCCCTGTATATATATATACCGCACCTAATACTCCCTGTATATATACATATACCGCCCCTAATACCCCCTGTATATATATATATACCGCTCCTAATACCCCTGTATATATTTATATACCGCACCTAATACCCCCTATATATATATATATATCGCCCCTAATACCCCCTGTATATATATATATCGCCCCTAATACCCCCTGTATATATATATATACCGCCCCTAATACCCCCTGTATATATATATACCGCTCCTAATACCCTCTGTATATATATATATACCGCACCTAATACCCTCTGTATATATATATATACCGCACCTAATACCCTCTGTATATATATATATACCGCACCTAATACCCTTTGTATATATATATATATATATATATATCGCCTCTAATACCCCCTGTATATATATATACCGCCCCTAATACCCCCTGTATATACATATATACCGCAACTTATACCCCCTGTATATATATATATACCGCACCTAATACCCCCTATATATATATATATATCGCCCCTAATACCCCCTGTATATATATATATCGCCCCTAATACCCCCTGTATATATATATATACCGCCCCTAATACCCCCTGTATATATATATACCGCTCCTAATACCCTCTGTATATATATATATACCGCACCTAATACCCTCTGTATATATATATATACCGCACCTAATACCCTCTGTATATATATATATACCGCACCTAATACCCTTTGTATATATATATATATATATATATATATATATATATATCGCCTCTAATACCCCCTGTATATATATATACCGCCCCTAATACCCCCTGTATATACATATATACCGCAACTTATACCCCCTGTATATATATATATACCGCACCTAATACCCTCTGTATATATATATATACCGCACCTAATACCCTCTGTATATATATATATACCGCACCTAATACCCTCTGTATATATATATATATATATCGCCTCTAATACCCCCTGTATATATATATACCGCCCCTAATACCCCCTGTATATACATATATACCGCACCTAATACCCCCTGTATATATATATATATATATATACCGCACCTTATACCCCCTGTATATATATATATATATACCGCACCTAATACCCCCTGTATATATATACCGCTCCTAATACCCCCTGTATATATATATACCGCTCCTAATACCCCCTGTATATATATATACCGCCCCTAATACCCTCTGTATATATATATACCGCTCCTAATACCCTCTGTATATATATATATCGCCCCTAATACCCCCTGTATATATATATACCGCTCCTAATACCCCCTGTATATATATATATACCACACCTAATACCCCCTGTATATATATATATATACCGCACCTAATACCCCCTGTATATATATAAATATATATTTATATACCGCACCTAATACCCCCTGTGTATATATATACCGCACCTAATACCCCCTGTATATATACATATACCGCCCCTAATACCCCCTGTATATATATATATACCACACCTAATACCCCCTGTATATATATATATATACCGCACCTAATACCCCCTGTATATATATATACCGCACCTAATACCCCCTGTATATATATATCGCCCCTAATAACCCCTGTATATATATATGTATATAACGCACCTAATACCCCCTGTATATATATATACCACACCTAATACTCCCTGTATATATACATATACCGCACCTAATACCCCCTGTATATATATATATATACATATATACCGCACCTAATACCCCCTGTATATATATATACCGCACCTAATACCCCCTGTATATATATATATATATATGTATATAACGCACCTAATACCCCCTGTATATATATAAATATATATTTATATACCGCACCTAATACCCCCTGTGTATATATATACCGCACCTAATACCCCCTGTATATATACATATACCGCCCCTAATACCCCCTGTATATATATATATACCACACCTAATACCCCCTGTATATATATATATACCGCACCTAATACCCCCTGTATATATATATCGCCCCTAATAACCCCTGTATATATATATATATGTATATAACGCACCTAATACCCCCTGTATATATATATACCGCACCTAATACCCCCTGTATATATATATATATATATATATATATATATATATATATAACGCACCTAATACCCCCTGCATATATATATAACGCACCTAATACCCCCTGTATATATATATACCGCACCTAATACCCCCTGTATATATATATATACTGCCCCTAATACCCTCTGTATATATATATATATACCGCCCCTAATACCCCCTGTATATATATATATACCGCACCTAATACCCCCTGTATATATATATACCGCCCCTAATACCCCCTGTATATATATATACCGCACCTAATACTCCCTGTATATACATATACCGCCCCTAATACCCCCTGTATATATATATATACCGCTCCTAATACCCCCTGTATATATATATATATATACCGCACCTAATACCCCCTGTGTATATATATATATATACCGCACCTAATACTCCCTGTATATATATATATATATTGCCCCTAATACCCCCTGTATATATATATATATATATGTATATAACGCACCTAATACCCCCTGTATATATATATATACCACACCTAATACCCCCTGTAAATATATATATATTTATATACCGCACCTAATACCCCCTGTGTATATATATACCGCACCTAATACCCCCTGTATATATATATATATACCGCACCTAATACCCCCTGTATATATATATTTATATACCGCACCTAATACTCCCTGTATATATATATATATATATATATTGCCCCTAATACCCCCTGTATATATATATATATATGTATATAACGCACCTAATACCCCCTGTATATATATATATATATATATATATATATATATGTATATACCGCACCTAATACCCCCTGTATATATATATATATTTATATACCGCACCTAATACCCCCTGTGTATATATATACCGCACCTAATACCCCCTGTATATATATATATATACCGCACCTAATACCCCCTGTATATATATATTTATATACCGCACCTAATACTCCCTGTATATATATATATATATATTGCCCCTAATACCCCCTGTATATATATATATATGTATATAACGCACCTAATACCCCCTGTATATATATATATATATGTATATACCGCACCTAATACCCCCTGTATATATATATATATTTATATACCGCACCTAATACCCCCTGTATATATATATATATATATATACCGCACCTAATACCCCCTGTATATATATATATATATATATATACCGCACCTAATACCCCCTGTATATATATATACCGCCCCTAATACCCCCTGTATATATATATATACCGCACCTAATACCCCCTGTATATATATATACCGCCCCTAATACCCCCTGTATATATATATATATATACCGCACCTAATACCCCCTGTATATATATATACCGCCCCTAATACCCCCTGTATATATATATACCGCACCTAATACTCCCTGTATATACATATACCGCCCCTAATACCCCCTGTATATATATATATACCGCTCCTAATACCCCCTGTATATATATATATATATACCGCACCTAATACCCCCTGTGTATATATATATATATACCGCACCTAATACTCCCTGTATATATATATATATATTGCCCCTAATACCCCCTGTATATATATATATATATATGTATATAACGCACCTAATACCCCCTGTATATATATATATATATATATGTATATACCGCACCTAATACCCCCTGTATATATATATATATTTATATACCGCACCTAATACCCCCTGTGTATATATATACCGCACCTAATACCCCCTGTATATATATATATATATACCGCACCTAATACCCCCTGTATATATATATTTATATACCGCACCTAATACTCCCTGTATATATATATATATATTGCCCCTAATACCCCCTGTATATATATATATATGTATATAACGCACCTAATACCCCCTGTATATATATATATATATATATATATATATATGTATATACCGCACCTAATACCCCCTGTATATATATATATATTTATATACCGCACCTAATACCCCCTGTGTATATATATACCGCACCTAATACCCCCTGTATATATATATATATATACCGCACCTAATACCCCCTGTATATATATATTTATATACCGCACCTAATACTCCCTGTATATATATATATATATTGCCCCTAATACCCCCTGTATATATATATATATGTATATAACGCACCTAATACCCCCTGTATATATATATATATATATATGTATATACCGCACCTAATACCCCCTGTATATATATATATATTTATATACCGCACCTAATACCCCCTGTATATATATATATATATACCGCACCTAATACCCCCTGTATATATATATATATATATATACCGCACCTAATACCCCCTGTATATATATATACCGCACCTAATACCCCCTGTATATATATATATACCGCACCTAATACCCCCTGTATATATATATACCGCCCCTAATACCCCCTGTATATATATATATACCGCACCTAATTCCCCTATATATATATATATATATTTATATACCGCACCTAATACCCTCTGTGTATATATATACCGCACCTAATACCCCCTGTATATATATACACCGCACCTAATACCCCCTGTATATATATATATATACCGCTCCTAATACCCCCTGTTTCCTGGTCGTCCTACGGCAGCACTGAATGGGTTAAGTCTCACGTCCTCCTATTGGACAGAATATAACAATTGATTAGCAATAGAGATTGGCAGGCTGACTCCCTATAAAATACCCCTGAGCCAATGAACACACGTGTTTTTTTCTTCTGTGGAAGTGGATAACAAGAAGTTTGGTTGAGCGTTGGCTCCCTGTCCCACGGTTTGGGTGTTCCATTCCCTTGGGACCGCTGCCCGATGGCAGCTTGCTGCATAACCCGAGTGTGTTACAGGGTCACTGCACAGCACAGGACGTCTGATATCAGCTGTTATCACCTCAGGCAAGTATCCCTGTGTTCCCCGCTGTATTCTGTTTCCCCTGCCTTACCACACCTGCCAGGGGTGGAGTTGGGCTTGCCGGGTGTCATGGCGCTTGTTGCATTGCCTCGGCGTCACAATGGGGCGGTCTGCGCGTGCGCGGGGGTGCGACAGAAATTCTGTCGCGCCCCTTTTCTGGCGCATGCGCACGATCTGTCGCACGGGCGCCGCGGCCATTGCGCATGCGCAGGTAGGAGGTCCGGTCTCGCGAGACTTCCCATTTAAACAGATATGGCGCGGTGCGTGGGTAGCGCTCGCCAGGCAGCAGAGCCTACCCACGGGAATCGTAAGTGCTCACCTCCGGTGCCCTGCTGGTTCTGCTTTATGACAGTGTGATAGTGTTCCTAATGTTGTGTGTCTTCCAGATGCCCTCAGGAAGAAAAAGTGCCAGAAAGAGCAGGCATAGGTGCTGTACTACCTGTCACCAGCCCTTACCAGAGGATTGGGAACCAGACTTGTGTGCAGGATGCTCTCCACACCAGGAGGAGATGAGCTTACAGGCAGATTCCACCAGGAGGAGAGGAGCTTACAGGCAGATTCCACCAGGAGGAGAGGAGCTTACAGGCAGACTCCACACCAGGAGGAGATGAGCTTACAGGCAGATTCCACACCAGGAGGAGAGGAGCTTACAGGCAGATTCCACCAGGAGGAGAGGAGCTTACAGGCAGACTCCACACCAGGAGGAGATGAGCTTACAGGCAGACTCCACACCAGGAGGAGATGAGCTTACAGGCAGACTCCACACCAGGAGGAGATGAGCTTACAGGCAGACTCCACACCAGGAGGATATGAGCTTACAGGCAGATTCCACACCAGGAGGAGATGAGCTTACAGGCAGACTCCACACCAGGAGGATATGAGCTTACAGGCAGATTCCACACCAGGAGGAGATGAGCTTACAGGCAGACTCCACACCAGGAGGATATGAGCTTACAGGCAGATTCCACACCAGGAGGAGATGAGCTTACAGGCAGATTCCACCAGGAGGAGATGAGCTTACAGGCAGACTCCACACCAGGAGGAGATGAGCTTACAGGCAGATTCCACCAGGAGGAGAGGAGCTTACAGGCAGATTCCACCAGGAGGAGATGAGCTTACAGGCAGACTCCACACCAGGAGGAGATGAGCTTACAGGCAGATTCCACCAGGAGGAGATGAGCTTACAGGCAGATTCCACACCAGGAGGAGATGAGCTTACAGGCAGATTCCACACCAGGAGGAGAGGAGCTTACAGGCAGATTCCACACCAGGAGGAGATGAGCTTACAGGCAGACTCCACACCAGGAGGAGATGAGCTTACAGGCAGACTCCACACCAGGAGGAGATGAGCTTACAGGCAGACTCCACACCAGGAGGAGAGGAGCTTACAGGCAGACTCCACACCAGGAGGATATGAGCTTACAGGCAGATTCCACACCAGGAGGATATGAGCTTACAGGCAGATTCCACACCAGGAGGAGATGAGCTTACAGGCAGATTCCACACCAGGAGGAGATGAGCTTACAGGCAGACTCCACACCAGGAGGAGATGAGCTTACAGGCAGATTCCACACCAGGAGGATATGAGCTTACAGGCAGATTCCACACCAGGAGGAGATGAGCTTACAGGCAGATTCCACACCAGGAGGAGATGAGCTTACAGGCAGACTCCACACCAGGAGGAGATGAGCTTACAGGCAGATTCCACCAGGAGGAGATGAGCTTACAGGCAGACTCCACACCAGGAGGAGAGGAGCTTACAGGCAGATTCCACACCAGGAGGATATGAGCTTACAGGCAGATTCCACACCAGGAGGAGAGGAGCTTACAGGCAGACTCCACACCAGGAGGAGAGGAGCTTACAGGCAGACTCCACACCAGGAGGAGATGAGCTTACAGGCAGATTCCACCAGGAGGAGATGAGCTTACAGGCAGACTCCACACCAGGAGGAGAGGAGCTTACAGGCAGATTCCACACCAGGAGGATATGAGCTTACAGGCAGATTCCACACCAGGAGGAGATGAGCTTACAGGCAGATTCCACACCAGGAGGATATGAGCTTACAGGCAGACTCCACACCAGGAGGAGATGAGCTTACAGGCAGACTCCACACCAGGAGGAGATGAGCTTACAGGCAGATTCCACACCAGGAGGAGAGGAGCTTACAGGCAGATTCCACACCAGGAGGAGAGGAGCTTACAGGCAGATTCCACCAGGAGGAGAGGAGCTTACAGGCAGACTCCACACCAGGAGGAGATGAGCTTACAGGCAGACTCCACACCAGGAGGAGATGAGCTTACAGGCAGACTCCACACCAGGAGGAGAGGAGCTTACAGGCAGATTCCACACCAGGAGGATATGAGCTTACAGGCAGACTCCACACCAGGAGGAGATGAGCTTACAGGCAGACTCCACACCAGGAGGAGATGAGCTTACAGGCAGACTCCACACCAGGAGGAGAGGAGCTTACAGGCAGATTCCACACCAGGAGGAGATGAGCTTACAGGCAGATTCCACACCAGGAGGAGAGGAGCTTACAGGCAGATTCCACACCAGGAGGATATGAGCTTACAGGCAGACTCCACACCAGGAGGAGATGAGCTTACAGGCAGACTCCACACCAGGAGGAGATGAGCTTACAGGCAGACTCCACACCAGGAGGAGATGAGCTTACAGGCAGACTCCACACCAGGAGGAGATGAGCTTACAGGCAGATTCCACCAGGAGGAGATGAGCTTACAGGCAGATTCCACCAGGAGGAGAGGAGCTTACAGGCAGACTCCACACTAGGAGGAGATGAGCTTACAGGCAGATTCCACACCAGGAGGAGAGGAGCTTACAGGCAGATTCCACACCAGGAGGAGAGGAGCTTACAGGCAGACTCCACACCAGGAGGAGATGAGCTTACAGGCAGATTCCACACCAGGAGGAGATGAGCTTACAGGCAGACTCCACACCAGGAGGAGATGAGCTTACAGGCAGATTCCACACCAGGAGGAGAGGAGCTTACAGGCAGATTCCACACCAGGAGGAGAGGAGCTTACAGGCAGATTCCACCAGGAGGAGAGGAGCTTACAGGCAGACTCCACACCAGGAGGAGATGAGCTTACAGGCAGACTCCACACCAGGAGGAGATGAGCTTACAGGCAGACTCCACACCAGGAGGAGAGGAGCTTACAGGCAGATTCCACACCAGGAGGATATGAGCTTACAGGCAGACTCCACACCAGGAGGAGATGAGCTTACAGGCAGACTCCACACCAGGAGGAGATGAGCTTACAGGCAGACTCCACACCAGGAGGAGAGGAGCTTACAGGCAGATTCCACACCAGGAGGAGATGAGCTTACAGGCAGATTCCACACCAGGAGGAGAGGAGCTTACAGGCAGATTCCACACCAGGAGGATATGAGCTTACAGGCAGACTCCACACCAGGAGGAGATGAGCTTACAGGCAGACTCCACACCAGGAGGAGATGAGCTTACAGGCAGACTCCACACCAGGAGGAGATGAGCTTACAGGCAGACTCCACACCAGGAGGAGATGAGCTTACAGGCAGATTCCACCAGGAGGAGATGAGCTTACAGGCAGATTCCACCAGGAGGAGAGGAGCTTACAGGCAGACTCCACACCAGGAGGAGATGAGCTTACAGGCAGATTCCACACCAGGAGGAGATGAGCTTACAGGCAGATTCCACACCAGGAGGAGATGAGCTTACAGGCAGACTCCACACCAGGAGGAGATGAGCTTACAGGCAGACTCCACACCAGGAGGAGAGGAGCTTACAGGCAGACTCCACACCAGGAGGAGATGAGCTTACAGGCAGATTCCACCAGGAGGAGAGGAGCTTACAGGCAGATTCCACACCAGGAGGAGATGAGCTTACAGGCAGATTCCACACCAGGAGGAGATGAGCTTACAGGCAGACTCCACACCAGGAGGAGATGAGCTTACAGGCAGACTCCACACCAGGAGGAGAGGAGCTTACAGGCAGATTCCACACCAGGAGGAGAGGAGCTTACAGGCAGACTCCACACCAGGAGGAGATGAGCTTACAGGCAGATTCCACCAGGTTTTTTTCTTGGCTTAAAACTACTATCGCTCAGGCGGTAGCTGAAACCTCTCAATGTACAAATAGGAAAAGATCATATCCTGTACCATCAGACTCCCCAGGGCCCTCCAGCCATGAGGACTATAGGTCTGAGGGGGAGGTCAGCTCAGAGGACGAGGCACAAGCCTCTCCAGATGATTTCTATCTGTTTAATAAGGAAGGTGTTTCCAGGCTTATAAAAGCCGTGAAAGAAGCAGTGGAGTCAGATAAAGACACTGAAGATCTCTCTAAGAGAGAAGCGCTTTATTATTTCCCTAAGAAGAAAGCCAAATATTTGCCCAGCCATCCAGATCTGAAGAATCTGATGGAGGCTGCTTGGAAAAAACCTGATAGAAACCCCAACCCTGGGGTTAGATTTAAGTCTGTGTACAGATTGGATCCTGCTTTATCCGCTGAATGGGAGTCTCTCCCTAAAGTGAATATGTCTCTGGTTAAGTTAGCGCTTAACTCCTTCTTTCCAGCTGAGGAGGCGACCCTCCTGAAAGATCCTATTGATAGGAAGATGGACTCGTTCATAAGGCGGGCTTATACCCATTCTGCAAATATATGTAAAACCTCTCTGGCTTCTGTTCCGGTGGCAAGGGCATTGAGGATCTGGCTAAGCCAGCTTACCAATGATGTCAAGGATGGTGTATCAAGGAAGGATATTGTAGAGGATATTTCTCTTCTCAAATCAGCGGCAGAGTTTCTTTGCGACTCTCATGTGGATACAATCAAGCTAACATCAGCCAGCCTGGCCTCCATAAATTCTATAAGGCGTGCGCTCTGGATAAAGCTCTGGCCGGGAGATGTCCCCGCTAAAACCCATTTTTGTAATCTACCATTTCAGCCGTCGAGTCTGTTTGGTCCACAGCTGGAAGAGATCCTGAAGGTCATCAATGATGACAAGGGCACTTCTTTCCCCAAGCCTAAGAAAAGAACAGCTTTTAAGTCCTTTCGTTCTAGGCAAAGATCTCCACAAGTCAGATGACAGTTTAGAAGAGATGACAAAAGGGGTTTCAGGAATCGGTTTGTCCAGAATAAAAAACCTCACTTCTTCAGACGCATGGGTCAATTCTCTTGTGAAAAGAGGTTATTCTCTGGAGCTAACCAGCTTTCCTCCAGACAGGTTCTTCATCAACCGATCTGGCGATCTGATTGTTCCTCATCTTCTTCAAGAATTCATACAAAAGGGTGCTTTGGAACCTGTGCCCTATCCCCAGAGAGGTTCAGGCGTGTATTCCAGAGTATTTCCTGTCCCAAAGCAAGGAGGATCTTGGAGGCTGGTGATAGATCTTACTTACCTCAACCAGTTTATTCTGAAGAAGAGATTCAGGATGGAATCAATCAGGACAACCATACCCTTAATCTCCAGGAACTGCTTCATGACGATAGTGGATCTGAAAGATGCGTATCTGCATATTCCAGTACTTCAGAGTCACAGGAAGTTTCTCCGGGTCGCTATACTACAGGACAAAACAGTACTGCATTACCAGTTCACGTGTCTACCCTTCGGTCTGAGTTCAGCACCCAGAGTTTTTACGAAGGTCGCCGTGGTGTTATCGGCAGCCCTCAGGTTACAAGGCATCCAGGTGATACCCTATCTAGACGACTGGCTTCTGATAGCTCAAACGGAGCACTTGATGTACCACGATCTAGCAGTAGTCCTGAAGACTCTGGAGGTTCATGGGTTTGTGGTCAACAAAAAGAAGTCGTCTCTGGTTCCTGCAACCTCTCAGAAATTTCTAGGTTTTATAATAAACTCTTCCAACATGACGCTCTCTTTGTCATCAGCCAGAATTACCGCTCTGAAGAAAGCGATCAAGCATCTGATTCTGCACCCCAGGACAACAATCAGGAAAGCCATGGCAGTCCTAGGTCGAATAACCTCGGCTATAGAAGCAGTCCCGTTGGCAAAAACCCATATGAGGGGTCTCCAAGCGTCCATTCTCTCCCAGTGGTCAAGGAGTCTGCGGTCCTTGGACAAACCAATGACGATCTCAGTCCAAGCTATCAAGGACTTAATCTGGTGGTTCCGAAACCCACTATTAGGCAGATCCATCCAATTCCTTCAGCCAGTGATCCTTACGTCAGACGCATCCAATTGGGGCTGGGGCGCCCTTCTGGAAGGCCAGTGGGTTCAAAAGAGGTGGACACGGTCCGAGTCCAAATTGCCTTCGAACCTCAAAGAAATGAGAGCTGTACGTCTGGCACTTCTTCACTTCTCCAGTCTCCTACTCGGGCAAGAAGTTTTGGTCCGATCAGACAACCTGGCAGTTGTCTTCTATATCAACAAGCAGGGGGGCACGAAGAGCCGGTCCCTTGCCAGAGAGTGTTCCCTCCTGATGACCTGGGCCGAGCAGACGGTTCACAACATCTCAGCGATTCATATCAGGGGAGTTTTGAATGTGCAGGCGGATTGGCTGAGCCGCAATCCAGTCAGACCTTCAGAGTGGTCTCTGAACAAACAAGTGTTCCAACAAATTGTCCAGAAAATGGGTCTTCCTCAGATAGACCTGATGGCGTCGAAATCAAACTCTCAGCTTCCCCAGTTTTGCTCCCTGTACAAGCAGGAGAACCCAGTGGTGGTGGATGCACTCTCATTCGACTGGACAGACCAATTTCTTTACATATTCCCACCGTTCCCTCTCATTCCGAGAGTGTTACAGAAGATCAGGAGAGAGAAAACGACAATTATAGCCGTGATTCCGTTTTGGCCGAGAAGGGCCTGGTTCCCTCTTCTCCTGTCATTGTCAGAAGGGGAATTCTGGTTTCTCCCTCCCCGGAAGGACTTGCTGCTCCAGAACGGGTTCCTTCACCCCAACCCAGCACCTCTCCATCTGGTGGCCTGGAAGCTGGAAGGGGGAATCTAAGAAGGTCGGGGTTTTCGGATGAGGTTATTGACACATTGGCGGCCTCTAGGAAACCGAAGACGTTAAAAGTCTACCAACGTGTCTGGGGAATCTATAAGCAATGGTGCTTATCAAGAAGAGCTTCTTCTACTCATGTTCCTTCCCTCCTTCAATTTCTGCAGGATGGCTTAAAGAAGGGCCTGAAGTTTAATACACTGAAAGTCCATTTTACCGCCATTAATTCTTCCTTAGGCAGAATCTTCTCTGAGAACCTGTTGGTCAGGAGATTCTTCAGGGGTCTGAAGAAGTTAAAGCCTACAGTTATGTCACCTCTACCGTCATGGGATCTTTCTATTGTTTTAAAACATTTATGTCAAGAACCATTCGAACCAATCTCAGATATCCCTCTGCATCTTCTCTCCTGGAAGACTGTTTTCTTGGTGGCCATTTGTTCTGCAAGGAGGATTAGTGAAATCCAAGCCTTCTCCTGTAAGGAACCGTATCTGAGAGTCATGGAAGACTGCATAATTCTTCGTACAATGCCGGGTTTTCTGCCAAAAATACCTTCTCAATCGGCTTTAAATCAAGAGATCTTCCTTCCTGTCCTGGGTACAGATGCCCCGGAAGAAGAGCAAGGGAAGCTTCAAGCCCTGGATGTGAAAAGATCAGTTCTCACTTATCTCCAGAGGGCAGAAGCTTTTAGGGAATCTGAAGCCCTGTTCTTACAGTTCAGAGGTCCTAATAAGGGAAAACGGGCTAGTAAGTCTACCCTAGCCAGATGGATTAAAGATTCAATTTCCATGTGTTATGATCTAGAAGGCCTTCCATCTCCTCTTAATTTGAAAGCGCATTCAACGAGGTCAACGGCTGCTTCATGGGCGGAAATATCCCATATATCCTTGGATCAAATATGCAAGGCGGCAGTATGGTCGGGTCCTTCAACCTTCGTCAGGCACTATAGGCTCAATGTGGGCCCCGGGGTAGGCTCGGCCTTCGGCAAGAGTGTAATTTGTTCGGCTGCCTCGAAGTAACCCGCCCCTTATGTTCTACTGCTTTTCAAGTCCCATTCAGTGCTGCCGTAGGACGACCAGGAATATCGAAATTTGCTCACCGAAATTTTGGTTTCCTGTAGTCCGTAGGCAGCACAAAGATCCCCCCCAATAAAAAATGCTTATTGCTGCATAAAAAAACACGTGTGTTCATTGGCTCAGGGGTATTTTATAGGGAGTCAGCCTGCCAATCTCTATTGCTAATCAATTGTTATCTTCTGTCCAATAGGAGGACGTGAGACTTAACCCATTCAGTGCTGCCTACGGACTACAGGAAACCAAAATTTCGGTGAGCAAATTTCGATAATATATATATACCGCTCCTAATACCCCCTGTATATATATATACCGCCCCTAATACCCTCTGTATATATATATATACCGCACCTAATACCCCCTGTATATATATATACCGCACCTAATACCCCTGTATATATATATGTATATAACGCACCTAATACCCCCTGTATATATATATATATATATATATATATATATATATACCGCCCCTAATACCCCTGTATATATATATATATATATATATATATATACCGCACCTAATACCCCCTGTATATATATATACCGCACCTAATACCCTCTGTATATATATATATACCGCACCTAATACCCCCTGTATATATATATATATATATATACCGCACCTAATACCCCCTGTATATATACATATACCGCCCCTAATACCCCCTGTATATATATATACCGCTCCTAATACCCCTGTATATATATATATATTTATATACCGCACCTAATACCCCCTGTGTATATATATACCGCACCTAATACCCCCTGTATATATATATATATATATACCGCACCTAATACCCCCTGTATATATATATACCGCACCTAATACCCCCTGTATATATATATACCGCTCCTAATACCCCCTGTATATATATATATCGCCCCTAATACCCTCTGTATATATATATACCGCACCTAATACCCCCTGTATATATATATATATGTATATAACGCACCTAATACCCCCTGTATATATATATAACGCACCTAATACCCCCTGTATATATATATACCGCACCTAATACCCCCTGTATATATATATACCGCCCCTAATACCCTCTGTATATATATATATATACCGCCCCTAATACCCCCTGTATATATATATATACCGCACCTAATACCCTCTGTATATATATATATATATATCGCCCCTAATACCCCCTGTATATATATATACCGCACCTAATACCCCCTGTATATATATATATATGTATATAACGCACCTAATACCCCCTGTATATATATATATATATATATACCGCACCTAATACCCCCTGTATATATATATATATACCGCTCCTAATACCCCCTGTATATATATATATGTATATAACGCACCTAATACCCTCTGTATATATATATATATATATATTGCCCCTAATACCCCCTGTATATATATATATATATATATATATACCCCACCTAATACCCCCTGTATATATATATATATATACCCCACCTAATACCCCCTGTATATATATATATATATACCCCACCTAATTCCCTCTGTATATATATCGCCCCTAATACCCCCTGTATATATATATATATATATATATATACCCCACCTAATACCCCTATATATATATATATACCACACCCAATACTCCCTGTATATATACATATACCGCCCCTAATACCCCCTGTATATATATATACCGCTCCTAATACCCCTGTATGTATGTATGTATGTATATATATATATATATATACCGCTCCTAATACCCCTGTATATATATACCCCACCTAATACCCCCTGTATATATATATATATATATCGCCCCTAATACCCCTGTATATATATATATATATATACCCCACCTAATACCCCCTGTATATATATATATATATATATGTATATACCGCACCTAATACCCTCTGTATATATATATATATATATACCGCACCTAATACCCCCTGTATATATATATATACCGCACCTAATACCCCCTGTATATATATATATATGTATATACCGCACCTAATACCCCCTGTGTATATATATATATATATATATATAACGCACCTAATACCCCCTGTATATATATATATATATATATATATATATATACCGCACCTAATACCCCCTGTATATATATATACCGCCCCTAATACCCTCTGTATATATATATATATATATATATATACTGCACCTAATACCCCCTGTATATATATATATCGCCCCTAATACCCCCTGTATATATATATACCGCTCCTAATACCCCCTGTATATATATATATATATACCGCACCTAATACCCCCTGTATATATATATATACCGCTCCTAATACCCCTGTATATATATATTTATATACCGCACCTAATACCCCCTGTATATTTATATACCGCACCTAATACCCCCTGTATATATATATACCGCCCCTAATACCCCCTGTATATATATATATATATATATATATATACCGCACCTAATACCCCCTGTATATATATATATGTATATACCGCACCTAATACCCCCTGTATATATATATACCGCACCTAATACCCCCTGTATATATATATACCGCACCTAATACCCCCTGTATATATATATATATATACCGCCCCTAATACCCCCTGTATATATATATATACCGCACCTAATACCCCCTGTATATATATATATATATACCGCCCCTAATACCCCCTGTATATATATATATATACCGCCCCTAATACCCCCTGTATATATATATACCGCCCCTAATACCCCCTGTATATATATATATATATATATATACCGCACCTAATACCCCCTGTATATATATATATGTATATACCGCACCTAATACCCCCTGTATATATATATACCGCACCTAATACCCCCTGTATATATATATACCGCACCTAATACCCCCTGTATATATATATATACCGCCCCTAATACCCTCTGTATATATATATATACCGCACCTAATACCCTCTGTATATATATATATCGCCCCTAATACCCCCTATATATATATACCGCACCTAATACCCCCTGTATATATATATATATACCGCACCTAATACCCCCTGTATATATATATACCGCACCTAATACCCCCTGTATATATATATATACCGCCCCTAATACCCCCTGTATATATATATATATATACCGCACCTAATACCCTCTGTATATATATATATATATATCTCCCCTAATACCCCCTGTATATATATATACCGCCCCTAATACCCCCTGTATATATATATACCGCCCCTAATACCCCCTGTATATATATATACCGCCCCTAATACCCCCTGTATATATATATACCGCCCCTAATACCCCCTGTATATATATATATACCGCCCCTAATTCCCCCTGTATATATATATATACCGCCCCTAATACCCCCTGTATATATATATACCGCCCCTAATACCCCCTGTATATATATATACCGTCCCTAATACCCCCTGTATATATATACCGCCCCTAATTCCCCCTGTATATATATATATACCGCACCTAATACCCCCTGTATATATATATATATATATACCGCACCTAATACCCCCTGTATATATATATATATACCGCACCTAATACCCCCTGTATATATATATATATATATATCGCCCCTAATAACCCCTGTATATATATATATATATGTATATACCGCACCTAATACCCCCTGTATATATATATATATACCGCACCTAATACCCCCTGTATATATATATATACAGCACCTAATACCCCCTGTATATATATATACCGCACCTAATACCCCCTGTATATATATACCGCACCTAATACCCCCTGTATATATATATATATATATACCGCACCTAATACCCCTGTATATATATATACCGCACCTAATACCCCCTGTATATATATATACCGCCCCTAATACCCCCTGTGTATATATACATACCGCACCTAATACCCCCTAATAGTATATATCCACCTGTACACGAGGCCTTCGGGTCATTGGCTTGGAAAAGGCCATACTCAGCAACAGGGGAGGGGACATTGTTCCCCTCCTTCTACGTATAGAATCCAGGTGGATATATACCCCATGTATATATATATATGTATATACCGCACCTAATACCCCCTGTATATATATACCGCACCTAATACCCCCTGTATATATATACCGCACCTAATACCCCCTGTATATATATACCGCACCTAATACCCCCTGTATATATATATATATATATATATATATATATATCGCCCCTAATAACCCCTGTATATATATATATATGTATATACCGCACCTAATACCCCCTGTATATATATATATACCGCACCTAATACCCCCTGTATATATATATATACCGCACCTAATACCCCCTGTATATATATATACCGCACCTAATACCCCCTGTATATATATACCGCACCTAATACCCCCTGTATATATATACCGCACCTAATACCCCCTGTATATATATATATATATATATATATATATATATATATACCGCACCTAATACCCCCTGTATATATATATATGTATATACCGCACCTAATACCCCCTGTATATATATATACCGCACCTAATACCCCCTGTATATATATATACCGCACCTAATACCCCCTGTATATATATATATATATATATATATATACCGCACCTAATACCCCCTGTATATATATATATACCGCCCCTAATACCCTCTGTATATATATATATACCGCACCTAATACCCCCTGTATATATATATATACCACACCTAATACTCCCTCTATATATACATATACCGCACCTAATACCCCCTGTATATATATATATATATCGCACCTAATACCCCCTGTATATATATATATATACCGCCCCTAATACCCTCTGTATATATATATATACCGCACCTAATACCCCCTGTATATATATATATACCACACCTAATACTCCCTGTATATATACATATACCGCCCCTAATACCCCCTGTATATATATATATATATATATACCGCTCCTAATACCCCTGTATATATATTTTTATATACCGCACCTAATACCCCCTGTATATATATATATCGCCCCTAATACCCCCTGTATATATATATATATATATATATATATATATATATGTATATAACGCACCTAATACCCCCTGTATATATATATATATATATATATCGCCCCTAATACCCCCTGTATATATATATATATATATATATATATACCGCACCTAATACCCTCTGTATATATATATATACCGCACCTAATACCCCCTGTATATATATATATATATATACCGCACCTAATACCCCCTGTATGTATATATACCGCCCCTAATACCCTCTGTATATATATATATATATATATATATCGCCCCTAATACCCCCTGTATATATATATACCGCCCCTAATACCCCCTGTATATATATATACCGCCACTAATACCCCCTGTATATATATATACCGCCCCTAATACCCCCTGTATATATATATATACCGCCCCTAATACCCCCTGTATATACATATATACCGCACCTAATACCCCCTGTATATATATATATATATATATACCGCCCCTAATACCCCCTGTGTATATATATATATATATATATATATACCGCCCCTAATACCCCCTGTATATATATATATATATATATATATATATATACCGCCCCTAATACCCCCTGTATATATATATACCGCCCCTAATACCCCCTGTATATATATATATATATATATATATATATACCGCACCTAATACCCCCTGTATATATATATATGTATATACCGCACCTAATACCCCCTGTATATATATATACCGCACCTAATACCCCCTGTATATATATATATACCGCCCCTAATACCCTCTGTATATATATATATACCGCACCTAATACCCTCTGTATATATATATATCGCCCCTAATACCCCCTATATATATATACCGCACCTAATACCCCCTGTATATATATATATATACCGCACCTAATACCCCCTGTATATATATATACCGCACCTAATACCCCCTGTATATATATATATACCGCCCCTAATACCCCCTGTATATATATATATATACCGCACCTAATACCCTCTGTATATATATATATATCGCCCCTAATACCCCCTGTATATATATATACCGCCCCTAATACCCCCTGTATATATATATACCGCCCCTAATACCCCCTGTATATATATATACCGCCCCTAATACCCCCTGTATATATATATATACCGCCCCTAATACCCCCTGTACATACATATACCGCCCCTAATACCCCCTGTATATATATATATACCGCTCCTAATACCCCTGTATATATATATTTATATACCGCACCTAATACCCCCTGTATATATATATATATCGCCCCTAATACCCCCTGTATATATATATATATATATATATATATATATATATGTATATAACGCACCTAATACCCCCTGTATATATATATATATCGCCCCTAATACCCCATGTATATATATATGTATATACCGCCCCTAATACCCCCTGTATATATATATACCGCACCTAATACCCCCTGTATATATATACCGCACCTAATACCCCCTGTATATATATACCGCACCTAATACCCCCTGTATATATATACCGCACCTAATACCCCCTGTATATATATATACCGCACCTAATACCCCCTGTATATATATATATATATCGCCCCTAATAACCCCTGTATATATATATATATATGTATATACCGCACCTAATACCCCCTGTATATATATATATATACCGCACCTAATACCCCCTGTATATATATATACCGCACCTAATACCCCCTGTATATATATATACCGCACCTAATACCCCCTGTATATATATATACCGCACCTAATACCCCCTGTATATATATACCGCACCTAATACCCCCTGTATATATATACCGCACCTAATACCCCCTGTATATATATATATACATATATATATATATATATATATACCGCCCCTAATACCCCCTGTGTATATATACATACCGCACCTAATACCCCCTAATAGTATATATCCACCTGTACACGAGGCCTTCGGGTCATTGGCTTGGAAAAGGCCATACTCAGCAACAGGGGAGGGGACATTGTTCCCCTCCTTCTACGTATAGAATCCAGGTGGATATATACCCCATGTATATATATATGTATATACCGCACCTAATACCCCCTGTATATATATATACCGCACCTAATACCCCCTGTATGTATATACCGCACCTAATACCCCCTGTATATATATACCGCACCTAATACCCCCTGTATATATATATACCGCACCTAATACCCCCTGTATATATATATATCGCCCCTAATAACCCCTGTATATATATATATATGTATATACCGCACCTAATACCCCCTGTATATATATATATACCGCACCTAATACCCCCTGTATATATATATACCGCACCTAATACCCCCTGTATATATATATACCGCACCTAATACCCCCTTTATATATATACCGCACCTAATACCCCCTGTATATATATATATATATATATACCGCCCCTAATACCCCCTGTATATATATATATATATACCGCACCTAATACCCTCTGTATATATATATATATCGCCCCTAATACCCCCTGTATATATATATACCGCCCCTAATACCCCCTGTATATATATATACCGCCCCTAATACCCCCTGTATATATATATACCGCCCCTAATACCCCCTGTATATATATATACCGCCCCTAATTCCCCCTGTATATATATATATACCGCACCTAATACCCCCTGTATATATATATATACCGCCCCTAATACCCCCTGTATATACATATACCGCCCCTAATACCCCCTGTATATATATATATACCGCTCCTAATACCCCTGTATATATATATTTATATACCGCACCTAATACCCCCTGTATATATATATATCGCCCCTAATACCCCCTGTATATATATATATATATATATATATATATATATGTATATAACGCACCTAATACCCCCTGTATATATATATATGTATATACCGCACCTAATACCCCCTGTATATAGATATACCGCCCCTAATACCCCATGTATATATATATATATGTATATACCGCACCTAATACCCCCTGTATATAGATATACCGCACCTAATACCCCCTGTATATATATATACCGCACCTAATACCCCCTGTATATATATATATATATCGCCCCTAATAACCCCTGTATATATATATATATGTATATACCGCACCTAATACCCCCTGTATATATATATATACCGCACCTAATACCCCCTGTATATATATATATACCGCACCTAATACCCCCTGTATATATATATACCGCCCCTAATACCCCCTGTATATATATATATACCGCCCCTAATTCCCCCTGTATATATATATATACCGCCCCTAATACCCCCTGTATATATATATACCGCCCCTAATACCCCCTGTATATATATATACCGCCCCTAATACCCCCTGTATATATATATACCGCCCCTAATTCCCCCTGTATATATATATATACCGCACCTAATACCCCCTGTATATATATATATATATATACCGCCCCTAATACCCCCTGTATATACATATACCGCCCCTAATACCCCCTGTATATATATATATACCGCTCCTAATACCCCTGTATATATATATTTATATACCGCACCTAATACCCCCTGTATATATATATATCGCCCCTAATACCCCCTGTATATATATATATATATATATATATATATATATATATGTATATAACGCACCTAATACCCCCTGTATATATATATATATCGCCCCTAATACCCCATGTATATATATATGTATATACCGCACCTAATACCCCCTGTATATATATATACCGCACCTAATACCCCCTGTATATATATATACCGCACCTAATACCCCCTGTATATATATACCGCACCTAATACCCCCTGTATATATATACCGCACCTAATACCCCCTGTGTATATATATACCGCACCTAATTCCCCCTGTATATATATATATACCGCACCTAATACCCCCTGTATATATATATATATATATATATATATATATCGCCCCTAATAACCCCTGTATATATATATATATATATGTATATACCGCACCTAATACCCCCTGTATATATATATATACCGCACCTAATACCCCCTGTATATATATATACCGCACCTAATACCCCCTGTATATATATATATACCGCACCTAATACCCCCTGTATATATATATATATATATATATATATATATATATACCGCCCCTAATACCCCCTGTGTATATATACATACCGCACCTAATACCCCCTAATAGTATATATCCACCTGTACACGAGGCCTTCGGGTCATTGGCTTGGAAAAGGCCATACTCAGCAACAGGGGAGGGGACATTGTTCCCCTCCTTCTACGTATAGAATCCAGGTGGATATATACCCCATGTATATATATATATGTATATACCGCACCTAATACCCCCTGTATATATATATACCGCACCTAATACCCCCTGTATATATATATACCGCACCTAATACCCCCTGTATATATATACCGCACCTAATACCCCCTGTATATATATACCGCACCTAATACCCCCTGTATATATATATACCGCACCTAATACCCCCTGTATATATATATATATATCGCCCCTAATAACCCCTGTATATATATATATATGTATATACCGCACCTAATACCCCCTGTATATATATATATATACCGCACCTAATACCCCCTGTATATATATATACCGCACCTAATACCCCCTGTATATATATATACCGCACCTAATACCCCCTGTATATATATATACCGCACCTAATACCCCCTGTATATATATACCGCACCTAATACCCCCTGTATATATATACCGCACCTAATACCCCCTGTATATATATATACCGCACCTAATACCCCCTGTATATATATATATATCGCCCCTAATAACCCCTGTATATATATATATATGTATATACCGCACCTAATACCCCCTGTATATATATATATACCGCACCTAATACCCTCTGTATATATATACCGCTCCTAATACCCTCTGTATATATATATATACCGCACCTAATACCCCCTGTATATATATACCGCTCCTAATACCCTCTGTATATATATATATACCGCACCTAATACCCCCTGTATATATATATACCGCACCTAATACCCTCTGTATATATATACCGCACCTAATACCCCCTGTATATATATATATATATACCACACCTAATACTCCCTCTATATATACATATACCGCACCTAATACCCCCTGTATATATATATATATATACCGCACCTAATACCCCCTGTATATATATATATATACCGCACCTAATACCCCCTGTATATATATATATACCGCACCTAATACCCCCTGTATATATATATATCGCCCCTAATACCCCCTGTATATATATATATATATATATATACCGCACCTAATACCCTCTGTGTATATATATATATATATCGCCCCTAATACCCCCTGTATATATATATATACCGCACCTAATACCCCCTGTATATATATATATACCGCACCTAATACCCCCTGTATATATATATACCGCACCTAATACTCCCTGTATATATACATATACCGCCCCTAATACCCCCTGTATATATATATATATACCGCTCCTAATACCCCTGTATATATATATTTATATACCGCACCTAATACCCCCTGTATATATATATATCGCCCCTAATACCCCCTGTATATATATATATATATATATATATATGTATATAACGCACCTAATACCCCCTGTATATATATATATATATATATATCCTCTGTATATATATATATATCGCCCCTAATACCCCTGTATATATATATATATACCGCCCCTAATACCCCTGTATATATATATATACCGCCCCTAATACCCCCTGTATATATATATACCGCACCTAATACTCCCTGTATATATACATATACCGCCCCTAATACCCCCTGTATATATATATATATATATACCGCTCCTAATACCCCTGTATATATATTTTTATATACCGCACCTAATACCCCCTGTATATATATATATCGCCCCTAATACCCCCTGTATATATATATATATATATATGTATATAACGCACCTAATACCCCCTGTATATATATATATATATATATATATATATATCGCCCCTAATACCCCCTGTATATATATATATATATATACCGCACCTAATACCCTCTGTATATATATATATATACCGCACCTAATACCCCCTGTATATATATATATATACCGCACCTAATACCCCCTGTATATATATATACCGCCCCTAATACCCTCTGTATATATATATATATATATATATATATATATATATATATCGCCCCTAATACCCTCTGTATATATATATACCTCCCCTAATACCCCCTGTATATATATATACCGCACCTAATACCCCCTGTATATATATATATATATATACCGCCCCTAATACCCCCTGTATATATATATATATATATATATACCGCCCCTAATACCCCCTGTATATATATATATATACCGCACCTAATACCCTCTGTATATATATATATATATCTCCCCTAATACCCCCTGTATATATATATACCGCCCCTAATACCCCCTGTATATATATATACCGCCCCTAATACCCCCTGTATATATATATACCGCCCCTAATACCCCCTGTATATATATATACCGCCCCTAATACCCCCTGTATATATATATATATACCGCCCCTAATTCCCCCTGTATATATATATATACCGCCCCTAATACCCCCTGTATATATATATACCGCCCCTAATACCCCCTGTATATATATATACCGCCCCTAATACCCCCTGTATATATATATACCGCCCCTAATTCCCCCTGTATATATATATATATACCGCACCTAATACCCCCTGTATATATATATATATATATACCGCACCTAATACCCCCTGTATATATATATATACCGCACCTAATACCCCCTGTATATATATATATATATATATATATATATATATATATATATCGCCCCTAATAACCCCTGTATATATATATATATGTATATACCGCACCTAATACCCCCTGTATATATATATATATACCGCACCTAATACCCCCTGTATATATATATACAGCACCTAATACCCCCTGTATATATATATACCGCACCTAATACCCCCTGTATATATATACCGCACCTAATACCCCCTGTATATATATATATATATATCGCACCTAATACCCCTGTATATATATATACCGCACCTAATACCCCCTGTATATATATATACCGCCCCTAATACCCCCTGTGTATATATACATACCGCACCTAATACCCCCTAATAGTATATATCCACCTGTACACGAGGCCTTCGGGTCATTGGCTTGGAAAAGGCCATACTCAGCAACAGGGGAGGGGACATTGTTCCCCTCCTTCTACGTATAGAATCCAGGTGGATATATACCCCATGTATATATATATATGTATATACCGCACCTAATACCCCCTGTATATATATATACCGCACCTAATACCCCCTGTATATATATATACCGCACCTAATACCCCCTGTATATATATACCGCACCTAATACCCCCTGTATATATATACCGCACCTAATACCCCCTGTATATATATATATATATATATATATATATATATATCGCCCCTAATAACCCCTGTATATATATATATATGTATATACCGCACCTAATACCCCCTGTATATATATATATACCGCACCTAATACCCCCTGTATATATATATATACCGCACCTAATACCCCCTGTATATATATATACCGCACCTAATACCCCCTGTATATATATACCGCACCTAATACCCCCTGTATATATATACCGCACCTAATACCCCCTGTATATATATATATATATATATATATATATATACCGCACCTAATACCCCCTGTATATATATATATGTATATACCGCACCTAATACCCCCTGTATATATATATACCGCACCTAATACCCC
>NW_027284972.1:394261-437673 GCF_040894005.1 Engystomops pustulosus
TATATATATATACCGCACCTAATACCCCCTGTATATATATACCGCACCTAATACCCCCTGTATATATATACCGCACCTAATACCCCCTGTATATATATACCGCACCTAATACCCCCTGTATATATATACCGCACCTAATACCCCCTGTATATATATATACCGCACCTAATACCCCCTGTATATATATATATCGCCCCTAATAACCCCTGTATATATATATATATATATATGTATATACCGCACCTAATACCCCCTGTATATATATATATACCGCACCTAATACCCCCTGTATATATATATACCGCACCTAATACCCCCTGTATATATATATACCGCACCTAATACCCCCTGTATATATATACCGCACCTAATACCCCCTGTATATATATATATATATATATATATATACCGCCCCTAATACCCCCTGTATATATATATATACCGCACCTAATACCCTCTGTATATATATATATATCGCCCCTAATACCCCCTGTATATATATATACCGCCCCTAATACCCCCTGTATATATATATACCGCCCCTAATACCCCCTGTATATATATATACCGCCCCTAATACCCCCTGTATATATATATACCGCCCCTAATTCCCCCTGTATATATATATATACCGCACCTAATACCCCCTGTATATATATATATACCGCCCCTAATACCCCCTGTATATACATATACCGCCCCTAATACCCCCTGTATATATATATATACCGCTCCTAATACCCCTGTATATATATATTTATATACCGCACCTAATACCCCCTGTATATATATATATCGCCCCTAATACCCCCTGTATATATATATATATATATATATATATATATATATATATATGTATATAACGCACCTAATACCCCCTGTATATATATATATGTATATACCGCACCTAATACCCCCTGTATATAGATATACCGCCCCTAATACCCCATGTATATATATATATGTATATACCGCACCTAATACCCCCTGTATATAGATATACCGCACCTAATACCCCCTGTATATATATATACCGCACCTAATACCCCCTGTATATATATATATATATCGCCCCTAATAACCCCTGTATATATATATATATGTATATACCGCACCTAATACCCCCTGTATATATATATATACCGCACCTAATACCCCCTGTATATATATATATACCGCATCTAATACCCCCTGTATATATATATACCGCCCCTAATACCCCCTGTATATATATATATACCGCCCCTAATTCCCCCTGTATATATATATATACCGCCCCTAATACCCCCTGTATATATATATACCGCCCCTAATACCCCCTGTATATATATATACCGCCCCTAATACCCCCTGTATATATATATATACCGCCCCTAATTCCCCCTGTATATATATATATACCGCACCTAATACCCCCTGTATATATATATATATATACCGCCCCTAATACCCCCTGTATATACATATACCGCCCCTAATACCCCCTGTATATATATATATACCGCTCCTAATACCCCTGTATATATATATTTATATACCGCACCTAATACCCCCTGTATATATATATATCGCCCCTAATACCCCCTGTATATATATATATATATATATATATATATATATATGTATATAACGCACCTAATACCCCCTGTATATATATATATATCGCCCCTAATACCCCATGTATATATATATGTATATACCGCACCTAATACCCCCTGTATATATATATACCGCACCTAATACCCCCTGTATATATATATACCGCACCTAATACCCCCTGTATATATATACCGCACCTAATACCCCCTGTATATATATACCGCACCTAATACCCCCTGTGTATATATATACCGCACCTAATTCCCCCTGTATATATATATATACCGCACCTAATACCCCCTGTATATATATATATATATATATATCGCCCCTAATAACCCCTGTATATATATATATATATATATATATGTATATACCGCACCTAATACCCCCTGTATATATATATATATACCGCACCTAATACCCCCTGTATATATATATACCGCACCTAATACCCCCTGTATATATATATATACCGCACCTAATACCCCCTGTATATATATACCGCACCTAATACCCCCTGTATATATATACCGCACCTAATACCCCCTGTATATATATATATATATATATATATATATATATATATATACCGCCCCTAATACCCCCTGTGTATATATACATACCGCACCTAATACCCCCTAATAGTATATATCCACCTGTACACGAGGCCTTCGGGTCATTGGCTTGGAAAAGGCCATACTCAGCAACAGGGGAGGGGACATTGTTCCCCTCCTTCTACGTATAGAATCCAGGTGGATATATACCCCATGTATATATATATATGTATATACCGCACCTAATACCCCCTGTATATATATATACCGCACCTAATACCCCCTGTATATATATATACCGCACCTAATACCCCCTGTATATATATACCGCACCTAATACCCCCTGTATATATATACCGCACCTAATACCCCCTGTATATATATATACCGCACCTAATACCCCCTGTATATATATATATATATCGCCCCTAATAACCCCTGTATATATATATATATGTATATACCGCACCTAATACCCCCTGTATATATATATATATACCGCACCTAATACCCCCTGTATATATATATACCGCACCTAATACCCCCTGTATATATATATACCGCACCTAATACCCCCTGTATATATATATACCGCACCTAATACCCCCTGTATATATATACCGCACCTAATACCCCCTGTATATATATACCGCACCTAATACCCCCTGTATATATATATACCGCACCTAATACCCCCTGTATATATATATATATCGCCCCTAATAACCCCTGTATACATATATATATGTATATACCGCACCTAATACCCCCTGTATATATATATATACCGCACCTAATACCCTCTGTATATATATACCGCTCCTAATACCCTCTGTATATATATATATACCGCACCTAATACCCCCTGTATATATATACCGCTCCTAATACCCTCTGTATATATATATATACCGCACCTAATACCCCCTGTATATATATATACCGCACCTAATACCCTCTGTATATATATACCGCACCTAATACCCCCTGTATATATATATATATATATATACCACACCTAATACTCCCTCTATATATACATATACCGCACCTAATACCCCCTGTATATATATATATATATACCGCACCTAATACCCCCTGTATATATATATATATACCGCACCTAATACCCCCTGTATATATATATATACCGCACCTAATACCCCCTGTATATATATATATCGCCCCTAATACCCCCTGTATATATATATATATATATACCGCACCTAATACCCTCTGTATATATATATATATATATATATATCGCCCCTAATACCCCCTGTATATATATATATACCGCACCTAATACCCCCTGTATATATATATATACCGCACCTAATACCCCCTGTATATATATATACCGCACCTAATACTCCCTGTATATATACATATACCGCCCCTAATACCCCCTGTATATATATATATACCGCTCCTAATACCCCTGTATATATATATTTATATACCGCACCTAATACCCCCTGTATATATATATATCGCCCCTAATACCCCCTGTATATATATATATATATATATATATATGTATATAACGCACCTAATACCCCCTGTATATATATATATATATATATATATATCGCCCCTAATACCCCATGTATATATATATATATATATATATATACCGCACCTAATACCCTCTGTATATATATATATATCGCCCCTAATACCCCTGTATATATATATATATACCGCCCCTAATACCCCTGTATATATATATATACCGCCCCTAATACCCCCTGTATATATATATACCGCACCTAATACTCCCTGTATATATACATATACCGCCCCTAATACCCCCTGTATATATATATATATATATACCGCTCCTAATACCCCTGTATATATATTTTTATATACCGCACCTAATACCCCCTGTATATATATATATCGCCCCTAATACCCCCTGTATATATATATATATATATATGTATATAACGCACCTAATACCCCCTGTATATATATATATATATATATATATATATCGCCCCTAATACCCCCTGTATATATATATATATATATACCGCACCTAATACCCTCTGTATATATATATATATACCGCACCTAATACCCCCTGTATATATATATATATACCGCACCTAATACCCCCTGTATATATATATACCGCCCCTAATACCCTCTGTATATATATATATATATATATATATATATATATATCGCCCCTAATACCCTCTGTATATATATATACCTCCCCTAATACCCCCTGTATATATATATATACCGCACCTAATACCCCCTGTATATATATATATATATACCGCCCCTAATACCCCCTGTATATATATATATATATATATATACCGCCCCTAATACCCCCTGTATATATATATATATATACCGCACCTAATACCCTCTGTATATATATATATATATCTCCCCTAATACCCCCTGTATATATATATACCGCCCCTAATACCCCCTGTATATATATATACCGCCCCTAATACCCCCTGTATATATATATACCGCCCCTAATACCCCCTGTATATATATATACCGCCCCTAATACCCCCTGTATATATATATATATACCGCCCCTAATTCCCCCTGTATATATATATATACCGCCCCTAATACCCCCTGTATATATATATACCGCCCCTAATACCCCCTGTATATATATATACCGCCCCTAATACCCCCTGTATATATATATACCGCCCCTAATTCCCCCTGTATATATATATATATACCGCACCTAATACCCCCTGTATATATATATATATATATACCGCACCTAATACCCCCTGTATATATATATATACCGCACCTAATACCCCCTGTATATATATATATATATATATATATATATATATATATCGCCCCTAATAACCCCTGTATATATATATATATATGTATATACCGCACCTAATACCCCCTGTATATATATATATACCGCACCTAATACCCCCTGTATATATATATACAGCACCTAATACCCCCTGTATATATATATACCGCACCTAATACCCCCTGTATATATATACCGCACCTAATACCCCCTGTATATATATATATATATATCGCACCTAATACCCCTGTATATATATATACCGCACCTAATACCCCCTGTATATATATATACCGCCCCTAATACCCCCTGTGTATATATACATACCGCACCTAATACCCCCTAATAGTATATATCCACCTGTACACGAGGCCTTCGGGTCATTGGCTTGGAAAAGGCCATACTCAGCAACAGGGGAGGGGACATTGTTCCCCTCCTTCTACGTATAGAATCCAGGTGGATATATACCCCATGTATATATATATATGTATATACCGCACCTAATACCCCCTGTATATATATATACCGCACCTAATACCCCCTGTATATATATATACCGCACCTAATACCCCCTGTATATATATACCGCACCTAATACCCCCTGTATATATATACCGCACCTAATACCCCCTGTATATATATATATATATATATATATATATATCGCCCCTAATAACCCCTGTATATATATATATATGTATATACCGCACCTAATACCCCCTGTATATATATATATACCGCACCTAATACCCCCTGTATATATATATATACCGCACCTAATACCCCCTGTATATATATATACCGCACCTAATACCCCCTGTATATATATACCGCACCTAATACCCCCTGTATATATATACCGCACCTAATACCCCCTGTATATATATATATATATATATATATATATATATATATATATACCGCACCTAATACCCCCTGTATATATATATATGTATATACCGCACCTAATACCCCCTGTATATATATATACCGCACCTAATACCCCCTGTATATATATATATACCGCACCTAATACCCCCTGTATATATATATATATATATATCGCACCTAATACCCCCTGTATATATATATATATACCGCCCCTAATACCCTCTGTATATATATATATATACCGCACCTAATACCCCCTGTATATATATATATACCACACCTAATACTCCCTGTATATATACATATACCGCCCCTAATACCCCCTGTATATATATATATATACCGCTCCTAATACCCCTGTATATATATTTTTATATACCGCACCTAATACCCCCTGTATATATATATATCGCCCCTAATACCCCCTGTATATATATATATATATATATATATATATGTATATAACGCACCTAATACCCCCTGTATATATATATATATATATATATATATATCGCCCCTAATACCCCCTGTATATATATATATATATATATACCGCACCTAATACCCTCTGTATATATATATATATACCGCACCTAATACCCCCTGTATATATATATATATATACCGCACCTAATACCCCCTGTATATATATATACCGCCCCTAATACCCTCTGTATATATATATATATATATATATATATATATATATATATCGCCCCTAATACCCCCTGTATATATATATACCGCCCCTAATACCCCCTGTATATATATATACCGCCACTAATACCCCCTGTATATATATATACCGCCCCTAATACCCCCTGTATATATATATATACCGCCCCTAATACCCCCTGTATATACATATATACCGCACCTAATACCCCCTGTATATATATATATATATATATATATATATATATATACCGCCCCTAATACCCCCTGTATATATATATATATATATATATATACCGCCCCTAATACCCCCTGTATATATATATATATATATATATATATATACCGCCCCTAATACCCCCTGTATATATATATACCGCCCCTAATACCCCCTGTATATATATATATATATATATATATATACCGCACCTAATACCCCCTGTATATATATATATGTATATACCGCACCTAATACCCCCTGTATATATATATACCGCACCTAATACCCCCTGTATATATATATATACCGCCCCTAATACCCTCTGTATATATATATATACCGCACCTAATACCCTCTGTATATATATATATCGCCCCTAATACCCCCTATATATATATACCGCACCTAATACCCCCTGTATATATATATATATACCGCACCTAATACCCCCTGTATATATATATACCGCACCTAATACCCCCTGTATATATATATATACCGCCCCTAATACCCCCTGTATATATATATATATATACCGCACCTAATACCCTCTGTATATATATATATATCGCCCCTAATACCCCCTGTATATATATATACCGCCCCTAATACCCCCTGTATATATATATACCGCCCCTAATACCCCCTGTATATATATATACCGCCCCTAATACCCCCTGTATATATATATATACCGCCCCTAATACCCCCTGTATATACATATACCGCCCCTAATACCCCCTGTATATATATATATACCGCTCCTAATACCCCCTGTATATATATATTTATATATATATATATATATGTATATAACGCACCTAATACCCCCTGTATATATATATATATCGCCCCTAATACCCCATGTATATATATATGTATATACCGCCCCTAATACCCCCTGTATATATATATACCGCACCTAATACCCCCTGTATATATATACCGCACCTAATACCCCCTGTATATATATACCGCACCTAATACCCCCTGTATATATATACCGCACCTAATACCCCCTGTATATATATATACCGCACCTAATACCCCCTGTATATATATATATATATATATCGCCCCTAATAACCCCTGTATATATATATATATACCGCACCTAATACCCCCTGTATATATATATACCGCACCTAATACCCCCTGTATATATATATACCGCCCCTAATACCCCCTGTGTATATATACATACCGCACCTAATACCCCCTAATAGTATATATCCACCTGTACACGAGGCCTTCGGGTCATTGGCTTGGAAAAGGCCATACTCAGCAACAGGGGAGGGGACATTGTTCCCCTCCTTCTACGTATAGAATCCAGGTGGATATATACCCCATGTATATATATATGTATATACCGCACCTAATACCCCCTGTATATATATATACCGCACCTAATACCCCCTGTATATATATACCGCACCTAATACCCCCTGTATATATATACCGCACCTAATACCCCCTGTATATATATATACCGCACCTAATACCCCCTGTATATATATATATCGCCCCTAATAACCCCTGTATATATATATATGTATATACCGCACCTAATACCCCCTGTATATATATATATACCGCACCTAATACCCCCTGTATATATATATACCGCACCTAATACCCCCTGTATATATATATACCGCACCTAATACCCCCTTTATATATATACCGCACCTAATACCCCCTGTATATATATATATATGTATATACCGCACCTAATACCCCCTGTATATAGATATACCGCCCCTAATACCCCATGTATATATATATGTATATACCGCACCTAATACCCCCTGTATATAGATATACCGCACCTAATACCCCCTGTATATATATATACCGCACCTAATACCCCCTGTATATATATATCGCCCCTAATAACCCCTGTATATATATATATATGTATATACCGCACCTAATACCCCCTGTATATATATATATACCGCACCTAATACCCCCTGTATATATATATATACCGCACCTAATACCCCCTGTATATATATATACCGCCCCTAATACCCCCTGTATATATATATATACCGCCCCTAATTCCCCCTGTATATATATATATACCGCCCCTAATACCCCCTGTATATATATATACCGCCCCTAATACCCCCTGTATATATATATACCGCCCCTAATACCCCCTGTATATATATATACCGCCCCTAATTCCCCCTGTATATATATATATACCGCACCTAATACCCCCTGTATATATATATATATATACCGCCCCTAATACCCCCTGTATATACATATACCGCCCCTAATACCCCCTGTATATATATATATACTGCTCCTAATACCCCTGTATATATATATTTATATACCGCACCTAATACCCCCTGTGTATATATATATATCGCCCCTAATACCCCCTGTATATATATATATATATATATATATATATATATATATGTATATAACGCACCTAATACCCCCTGTATATATATATATATCGCCCCTAATACCCCATGTATATATATATGTATATACCGCACCTAATACCCCCTGTATATATATATACCGCACCTAATACCCCCTGTATATATATATACCGCACCTAATACCCCCTGTATATATATATACCGCACCTAATACCCCCTGTATATATATATATACCGCACCTAATACCCCCTGTATATATATACCGCACCTAATACCCCCTGTATATATATACCGCACCTAATACCCCCTGTATATATATACCGCACCTAATACCCCCTGTATATATATATATACCGCACCTAATACCCCCTGTATATATATATATATATATATCGCCCCTAATAACCCCTGTATATATATATATATATCGCACCTAATACCCCCTGTATATATATATATATATACCGCACCTAATACCCCCTGTATATATATATACCGCACCTAATACCCCCTGTATATATATATACCGCACCTAATACCCCCTGTATATATATACCGCACCTAATACCCCCTGTATATATATACCGCACCTAATACCCCCTGTATATATATATATATATATATATATATATACCGCCCCTAATACCCCCTGTGTATATATACATACCGCACCTAATACCCCCTAATAGTATATATCCACCTGTACACGAGGCCTTCGGGTCATTGGCTTGGAAAAGGCCATACTCAGCAACAGGGGAGGGGACATTGTTCCCCTCCTTCTACGTATAGAATCCAGGTGGATATATACCCCATGTATATATATATATGTATATACCGCACCTAATACCCCCTGTATATATATATACCGCACCTAATACCCCCTGTATATATATATACCGCACCTAATATCCCCTGTATATATATACCGCACCTAATACCCCCTGTATATATATACCGCACCTAATACCCCCTGTATATATATATACCGCACCTAATACCCCCTGTATATATATATATATATCGCCCCTAATAACCCCTGTATATATATATATATGTATATACCGCACCTAATACCCCCTGTATATATATATATACCGCACCTAATACCCCCTGTATATATATATACCGCACCTAATACCCCCTGTATATATATATATTCTGCACCTAATACCCCCTGTATATATATATACCGCACCTAATACCCCCTGTATATATATACCGCACCTAATACCCCCTGTATATATATACAGCACCTAATACCCCCTGTATATATATATACCGCACCTAATACCCCCTGTATATATATATATATATATATATATATATATATATCGCCCCTAATAACCCCTGTATATATATATATATGTATATACCGCACCTAATACCCCCTGTATATATATATATACCGCACCTAATACCCCCTGTATATATATATACCGCACCTAATACCCCCTGTATATATATATACCGCACCTAATACCCCCTGTATATATATATACCGCACCTAATACCCCCTGTATATATATACCGCACCTAATACCCCCTGTATATATATATATATATATATATATATATATATACCGCACCTAATACCCCCTGTATATATATATATGTATATACCGCACCTAATACCCCCTGTATATATATATACCGCACCTAATACCCCCTGTATATATATATATATATATATATACCGCACCTAATACCCCCTGTATATATATATATACCGCACCTAATACCCCCTGTATATATATACCGCTCCTAATACCCCCTGTATATATATATACCGCACCTAATACCCCCTGTATATATATACCGCTCCTAATACCCTCTGTATATATATATATACCGCACCTAATACTCCCTGTATATATATATATATACCGCACCTAATACCCTCTGTATATATATATACCGCTCCTAATACCCTCTGTATATATATATATACCGCACCTAATACCCCCTGTATATATATACCGCACCTAATACCCCCTGTATATATATACCGCACCTAATACCCCCTGTATATATATACCGCACCTAATACCCCCTGTATATATATATACCGCACCTAATACCCCCTGTATATATATATATATATATATATCGCCCCTAATAACCCCTGTATATATATATATATGTATATACCGCACCTAATACCCCCTGTATATATATATATACCGCACCTAATACCCCCTGTATATATATATACCGCACCTAATACCCCCTGTATATATATATATACCGCTCCTAATACCCCCTGTATATATATATACCGCCCCTAATACCCCCTGTATATATATATATACCGCCCCTAATTCCCCCTGTATATATATATATACCGCCCCTAATACCCCCTATATATATATATACCGCCCCTAATACCCCCTGTATATATATATACCGCCCCTAATACCCCCTGTATATATATATACCGCCCCTAATACCCCCTGTATATATATATACCGCCCCTAATTCCCCCTGTATATATATATATATACCGCCCCTAATACCCCCTGTATATATATATACCGCCCCTAATACCCCCTGTATATATATATACCGCCCCTAATACCCCCTGTATATATATATATCGCCCCTAATACCCCATGTATATATATATATATATATATATACACCGCACCTAATACCCTCTGTATATATATATATATCGCCCCTAATACCCCTGTATATATATATATATACCGCCCCTAATACCCCTGTATATATATATATACCGCCCCTAATACCCCCTGTATATATATATACCGCACCTAATACTCCCTGTATATATACATATACCGCCCCTAATACCCCCTGTATATATATATATATATATACCGCTCCTAATACCCCTGTATATATATTTTTATATACCGCACCTAATACCCCCTGTATATATATATATCGCCCCTAATACCCCCTGTATATATATATATATATATATGTATATAACGCACCTAATACCCCCTGTATATATATATATATATATATATATATATCGCCCCTAATACCCCCTGTATATATATATATATATATATACCGCACCTAATACCCTCTGTATATATATATATATACCGCACCTAATACCCCCTGTATATATATATATATACCGCACCTAATACCCCCTGTATATATATATACCGCCCCTAATACCCTCTGTATATATATATATATATATATATATATATATATCGCCCCTAATACCCTCTGTATATATATATACCTCCCCTAATACCCCCTGTATATATATATATACCGCACCTAATACCCCCTGTATATATATATATATATACCGCCCCTAATACCCCCTGTATATATATATATATATATATATACCGCCCCTAATACCCCCTGTATATATATATATATATACCGCACCTAATACCCTCTGTATATATATATATATATCTCCCCTAATACCCCCTGTATATATATATACCGCCCCTAATACCCCCTGTATATATATATACCGCCCCTAATACCCCCTGTATATATATATACCGCCCCTAATACCCCCTGTATATATATATACCGCCCCTAATACCCCCTGTATATATATATATATACCGCCCCTAATTCCCCCTGTATATATATATATACCGCCCCTAATACCCCCTGTATATATATATACCGCCCCTAATACCCCCTGTATATATATATACCGCCCCTAATACCCCCTGTATATATATATACCGCCCCTAATTCCCCCTGTATATATATATATATACCGCACCTAATACCCCCTGTATATATATATATATATATACCGCACCTAATACCCCCTGTATATATATATATACCGCACCTAATACCCCCTGTATATATATATATATATATATATATATATATATATCGCCCCTAATAACCCCTGTATATATATATATATATGTATATACCGCACCTAATACCCCCTGTATATATATATATACCGCACCTAATACCCCCTGTATATATATATACAGCACCTAATACCCCCTGTATATATATATACCGCACCTAATACCCCCTGTATATATATACCGCACCTAATACCCCCTGTATATATATATATATATATCGCACCTAATACCCCTGTATATATATATACCGCACCTAATACCCCCTGTATATATATATACCGCCCCTAATACCCCCTGTGTATATATACATACCGCACCTAATACCCCCTAATAGTATATATCCACCTGTACACGAGGCCTTCGGGTCATTGGCTTGGAAAAGGCCATACTCAGCAACAGGGGAGGGGACATTGTTCCCCTCCTTCTACGTATAGAATCCAGGTGGATATATACCCCATGTATATATATATATGTATATACCGCACCTAATACCCCCTGTATATATATATACCGCACCTAATACCCCCTGTATATATATATACCGCACCTAATACCCCCTGTATATATATACCGCACCTAATACCCCCTGTATATATATACCGCACCTAATACCCCCTGTATATATATATATATATATATATATATATATCGCCCCTAATAACCCCTGTATATATATATATATGTATATACCGCACCTAATACCCCCTGTATATATATATATACCGCACCTAATACCCCCTGTATATATATATATACCGCACCTAATACCCCCTGTATATATATATACCGCACCTAATACCCCCTGTATATATATACCGCACCTAATACCCCCTGTATATATATACCGCACCTAATACCCCCTGTATATATATATATATATATATATATATATATATATATATATATATATATATACCGCACCTAATACCCCCTGTATATATATATATGTATATACCGCACCTAATACCCCCTGTATATATATATACCGCACCTAATACCCCCTGTATATATATATATACCGCACCTAATACCCCCTGTATATATATATATATATATATCGCACCTAATACCCCCTGTATATATATATATATACCGCCCCTAATACCCTCTGTATATATATATATATACCGCACCTAATACCCCCTGTATATATATATATACCACACCTAATACTCCCTGTATATATACATATACCGCCCCTAATACCCCCTGTATATATATATATATACCGCTCCTAATACCCCTGTATATATATTTTTATATACCGCACCTAATACCCCCTGTATATATATATATCGCCCCTAATACCCCCTGTATATATATATATATATATATATATATATATGTATATAACGCACCTAATACCCCCTGTATATATATATATATATATATATATCGCCCCTAATACCCCCTGTATATATATATATATATATATACCGCACCTAATACCCTCTGTATATATATATATATACCGCACCTAATACCCCCTGTATATATATATATATATACCGCACCTAATACCCCCTGTATATATATATACCGCCCCTAATACCCTCTGTATATATATATATATATATATATATATATATATATATATCGCCCCTAATACCCCCTGTATATATATATACCGCCCCTAATACCCCCTGTATATATATATACCGCCACTAATACCCCCTGTATATATATATACCGCCCCTAATACCCCCTGTATATATATATATACCGCCCCTAATACCCCCTGTATATACATATATACCGCACCTAATACCCCCTGTATATATATATATATATATATATATATATATATATACCGCCCCTAATACCCCCTGTATATATATATATATATATATATATACCGCCCCTAATACCCCCTGTATATATATATATATATATATATATATACCGCCCCTAATACCCCCTGTATATATATATACCGCCCCTAATACCCCCTGTATATATATATATATATATATATATATACCGCACCTAATACCCCCTGTATATATATATATGTATATACCGCACCTAATACCCCCTGTATATATATATACCGCACCTAATACCCCCTGTATATATATATATACCGCCCCTAATACCCTCTGTATATATATATATACCGCACCTAATACCCTCTGTATATATATATATCGCCCCTAATACCCCCTATATATATATACCGCACCTAATACCCCCTGTATATATATATATATACCGCACCTAATACCCCCTGTATATATATATACCGCACCTAATACCCCCTGTATATATATATATACCGCCCCTAATACCCCCTGTATATATATATATATATACCGCACCTAATACCCTCTGTATATATATATATATCGCCCCTAATACCCCCTGTATATATATATACCGCCCCTAATACCCCCTGTATATATATATACCGCCCCTAATACCCCCTGTATATATATATACCGCCCCTAATACCCCCTGTATATATATATATACCGCCCCTAATACCCCCTGTATATACATATACCGCCCCTAATACCCCCTGTATATATATATATACCGCTCCTAATACCCCCTGTATATATATATTTATATATATATATATATATGTATATAACGCACCTAATACCCCCTGTATATATATATATATCGCCCCTAATACCCCATGTATATATATATGTATATACCGCCCCTAATACCCCCTGTATATATATATACCGCACCTAATACCCCCTGTATATATATACCGCACCTAATACCCCCTGTATATATATACCGCACCTAATACCCCCTGTATATATATACCGCACCTAATACCCCCTGTATATATATATACCGCACCTAATACCCCCTGTATATATATATATATATATATCGCCCCTAATAACCCCTGTATATATATATATATACCGCACCTAATACCCCCTGTATATATATATACCGCACCTAATACCCCCTGTATATATATATACCGCCCCTAATACCCCCTGTGTATATATACATACCGCACCTAATACCCCCTAATAGTATATATCCACCTGTACACGAGGCCTTCGGGTCATTGGCTTGGAAAAGGCCATACTCAGCAACAGGGGAGGGGACATTGTTCCCCTCCTTCTACGTATAGAATCCAGGTGGATATATACCCCATGTATATATATATGTATATACCGCACCTAATACCCCCTGTATATATATATACCGCACCTAATACCCCCTGTATATATATACCGCACCTAATACCCCCTGTATATATATACCGCACCTAATACCCCCTGTATATATATATACCGCACCTAATACCCCCTGTATATATATATATCGCCCCTAATAACCCCTGTATATATATATATGTATATACCGCACCTAATACCCCCTGTATATATATATATACCGCACCTAATACCCCCTGTATATATATATACCGCACCTAATACCCCCTGTATATATATATACCGCACCTAATACCCCCTTTATATATATACCGCACCTAATACCCCCTGTATATATATATATATGTATATACCGCACCTAATACCCCCTGTATATAGATATACCGCCCCTAATACCCCATGTATATATATATGTATATACCGCACCTAATACCCCCTGTATATAGATATACCGCACCTAATACCCCCTGTATATATATATACCGCACCTAATACCCCCTGTATATATATATCGCCCCTAATAACCCCTGTATATATATATATATGTATATACCGCACCTAATACCCCCTGTATATATATATATACCGCACCTAATACCCCCTGTATATATATATATACCGCACCTAATACCCCCTGTATATATATATACCGCCCCTAATACCCCCTGTATATATATATATACCGCCCCTAATTCCCCCTGTATATATATATATACCGCCCCTAATACCCCCTGTATATATATATACCGCCCCTAATACCCCCTGTATATATATATACCGCCCCTAATACCCCCTGTATATATATATACCGCCCCTAATTCCCCCTGTATATATATATATACCGCACCTAATACCCCCTGTATATATATATATATATACCGCCCCTAATACCCCCTGTATATACATATACCGCCCCTAATACCCCCTGTATATATATATATACTGCTCCTAATACCCCTGTATATATATATTTATATACCGCACCTAATACCCCCTGTGTATATATATATATCGCCCCTAATACCCCCTGTATATATATATATATATATATATATATATATATATATGTATATAACGCACCTAATACCCCCTGTATATATATATATATCGCCCCTAATACCCCATGTATATATATATGTATATACCGCACCTAATACCCCCTGTATATATATATACCGCACCTAATACCCCCTGTATATATATATACCGCACCTAATACCCCCTGTATATATATATACCGCACCTAATACCCCCTGTATATATATATATACCGCACCTAATACCCCCTGTATATATATACCGCACCTAATACCCCCTGTATATATATACCGCACCTAATACCCCCTGTATATATATACCGCACCTAATACCCCCTGTGTATATATATACCGCACCTAATACCCCCTGTATATATATATATACCGCACCTAATACCCCCTGTATATATATATATATATATATCGCCCCTAATAACCCCTGTATATATATATATATATCGCACCTAATACCCCCTGTATATATATATATATATACCGCACCTAATACCCCCTGTATATATATATACCGCACCTAATACCCCCTGTATATATATATACCGCACCTAATACCCCCTGTATATATATACCGCACCTAATACCCCCTGTATATATATACCGCACCTAATACCCCCTGTATATATATATATATATATATATATATATACCGCCCCTAATACCCCCTGTGTATATATACATACCGCACCTAATACCCCCTAATAGTATATATCCACCTGTACACGAGGCCTTCGGGTCATTGGCTTGGAAAAGGCCATACTCAGCAACAGGGGAGGGGACATTGTTCCCCTCCTTCTACGTATAGAATCCAGGTGGATATATACCCCATGTATATATATATATGTATATACCGCACCTAATACCCCCTGTATATATATATACCGCACCTAATACCCCCTGTATATATATATACCGCACCTAATATCCCCTGTATATATATACCGCACCTAATACCCCCTGTATATATATACCGCACCTAATACCCCCTGTATATATATATACCGCACCTAATACCCCCTGTATATATATATATATATCGCCCCTAATAACCCCTGTATATATATATATATGTATATACCGCACCTAATACCCCCTGTATATATATATATACCGCACCTAATACCCCCTGTATATATATATACCGCACCTAATACCCCCTGTATATATATATATTCTGCACCTAATACCCCCTGTATATATATATACCGCACCTAATACCCCCTGTATATATATACCGCACCTAATACCCCCTGTATATATATACAGCACCTAATACCCCCTGTATATATATATACCGCACCTAATACCCCCTGTATATATATATATATATATATATATATATATATATCGCCCCTAATAACCCCTGTATATATATATATATGTATATACCGCACCTAATACCCCCTGTATATATATATATACCGCACCTAATACCCCCTGTATATATATATACCGCACCTAATACCCCCTGTATATATATATACCGCACCTAATACCCCCTGTATATATATATACCGCACCTAATACCCCCTGTATATATATACCGCACCTAATACCCCCTGTATATATATATATATATATATATATATATATATATACCGCACCTAATACCCCCTGTATATATATATATGTATATACCGCACCTAATACCCCCTGTATATATATATACCGCACCTAATACCCCCTGTATATATATATATATATATATATACCGCACCTAATACCCCCTGTATATATATATATACCGCACCTAATACCCCCTGTATATATATACCGCTCCTAATACCCCCTGTATATATATATACCGCACCTAATACCCCCTGTATATATATACCGCTCCTAATACCCTCTGTATATATATATATACCGCACCTAATACTCCCTGTATATATATATATATACCGCACCTAATACCCTCTGTATATATATATACCGCTCCTAATACCCTCTGTATATATATATATACCGCACCTAATACCCCCTGTATATATATACCGCACCTAATACCCCCTGTATATATATACCGCACCTAATACCCCCTGTATATATATACCGCACCTAATACCCCCTGTATATATATATACCGCACCTAATACCCCCTGTATATATATATATATATATATATCGCCCCTAATAACCCCTGTATATATATATATATGTATATACCGCACCTAATACCCCCTGTATATATATATATACCGCACCTAATACCCCCTGTATATATATATACCGCACCTAATACCCCCTGTATATATATATATACCGCACCTAATACCCCCTGTATATATATATACCGCCCCTAATACCCCCTGTATATATATATATACCGCCCCTAATTCCCCCTGTATATATATATATACCGCCCCTAATACCCCCTATATATATATATACCGCCCCTAATACCCCCTGTATATATATATACCGCCCCTAATACCCCCTGTATATATATATACCGCCCCTAATACCCCCTGTATATATATATACCGCCCCTAATTCCCCCTGTATATATATATATATACCGCCCCTAATACCCCCTGTATATATATATACCGCCCCTAATACCCCCTGTATATATATATACCGCCCCTAATACCCCCTGTATATATATATACCGCCCCTAATTCCCCCTGTATATATATATATACCGCACCTAATACCCCCTGTATATATATATATACCGCCCCTAATACCCCCTGTATATATATATATACCGCCCCTAATACCCCCTGTATATATATATACCGCCCCTAATACCCCCTGTATATATATATACCGCCCCTAATACCCCCTGTATATATATATACCGCCCCTAATTCCCCCTGTATATATATATATACCGCACCTAATACCCCCTGTATATATATATACCGCACCTAATACCCCCTGTATATATATACCGCACCTAATACCCCCTGTATATATATATACCGCACCTAATACCCCCTGTATATATATATATATATATATATATCGCCCCTAATAACCCCTGTATATATATATATATGTATATACCGCACCTAATACCCCCTGTATATATATATATATACCGCACCTAATACCCCCTGTATATATATATACCGCACCTAATACCCCCTGTATATATATACCGCACCTAATACCCCCTGTATATATATATACCGCACCTAATACCCCCTGTATATATATACCGCACCTAATACCCCCTGTATATATATACCGCACCTAATACCCCCTGTATATATATATACCGCACTTAATACCCCCTGTATATATATATATATATATATCGCCCCTAATAACCCCTGTATATATATATATATATGTATATACCGCACCTAATACCCCCTGTATATATATATACCGCACCTAATACCCCCTGTATATATATATATATATATATATCGCCCCTAATAACCCCTGTATATATATATATATGTATATACCGCACCTAATACCCCCTGTATATATATATATACCGCACCTAATACCCCCTGTATATATATATACCGCACCTAATACCCCCTGTATATATATATACCGCACCTAATACCCCCTGTATATATATACCGCACCTAATACCCCCTGTATATATATACCGCACCTAATACCCCCTGTATATATATATATATATATATATATATATATACCGCCCCTAATACCCCCTGTGTATATATACATACCGCACCTAATACCCCCTAATAGTATATATCCACCTGTACACGAGGCCTTCGGGTCATTGGCTTGGAAAAGGCCATACTCAGCAACAGGGGAGGGGACATTGTTCCCCTCCTTCTACGTATAGAATCCAGGTGGATATATACTTTAGACACCATTGCTCCTAAAGGGCTCAATGAGGAACTTCTTTTTACGGGCCACTACAGAACATAGTTCTATTATTATTATGGGTCACTTCTCCCTCTTTCCTTTGGCAGCACACCAATATGCAACACATTTTTTCTCCTGTCACTTATGTATTGTTTAGTCCGTGTGCACACACGTAATTTTCATTAATTACACATTTTCTAATTACAAATTTCTCAGTCTCATACACAAATTTTCTCTATGTCACTGTGTCTACTGATCAATCTTTTTTGGTCATCACAATTTTTTAATAAACCTATAATAACTACCTTTTATTCACACCTATTCTATCACCTCATCATTTGTTCACTTATTGGACCCCCTAGTGTGTGTTTTTGTACAGGGCCCCCTGACATGTGCTCTAGCTGTGTTTTATTATTTTTTTATATTTTTTGTCACACCATATTCACTATTTTTCTTCTTTCTTTCTTCGTTTTTTTAAGCTGCTGATAATTGTGATTTTGTCACACTCCTCTTTTCCTGGGAGATCCTATCATTATAGCTGAACTGACCTGCAACACAGAAGATCTGACCTTCAACAACATCAGGACCTCATCCATCATATTTTTGGCGATGATCCACTATATTTTGATCTAGGGCCTCAAAGCCCCTACTGTCCTGAGTGAATTTCGGCTTTCTAATCCTTTTGTTATCTTGTGTCCAGAGCACGTATACTCACTCCTGTTATGCGACGACTAGATGTATATATTGGATACACGCGATATTGCTTCATCCATTGCTAATGTCTGACCGTTCGAGGGCCAATGGGTTCTTTCTTACTATTATTATGTGATCATTTTTTCTATTTTGACATTTATACACTATATTATACTCATTTTTGTACATGCATTTTTTGTAATAATTATTTGTTTGTTGTATATACCCCGGTCGCTCCGGCGTGGCCCACTGTTTGTCTCCTCTGCCCGGTTCCATCGTCCGTCGTTTTTCTTCTAAATAATACTTCTAACGACTTTGTACTAACTTGTTACAGGAGGGTAACTTCCTCCCACCTCTTTGGTGACTATGCATGGTTTCCTTACCCTTCGGCACTTGCTACTGGTCTTTCTAGAATAATCATTACCCATTTGCACATTAGATACTTTGTGAGGTGTACCTTTTTAAGCTATTCATATTGGATAATAGGCTCTTACACTATCCACCTGTAATCTTTTTTAATATTTTATATGAAGTTTTTTATGTGTATTATTCACGCCTTTGTTTACTCTTTCGATAGATTTGATTCTATTAGCCCTAGTTGGTCCTGCTTGTAAATCTTTCCGTATCTGGGGAGTTACCCCCTTCACTATATTTAAATATCTGTCGTTCTGATAATGCAGATTTCTTCGTGGGACTTATATGTATCAGTAGGACTTGTTTTAGTTTTTGACGTGTGTACATATACCCGTTCTGTATTAAATATTCTCGATATCCCTTTGTTATTAAATGGATACCTCTCTTTTTGCTTCAGCAATTATGAATATTCAATTTCTTGTGTGCACTTACAACATCATGACCATGTGTGTTTCGTATGTAATTCTTACTTTTGCTCTGTATTTTGTCATGTCTCGTTGATACTTACCGTATGGACATTTTTCAGCTTCATATATCGCCGGTTCTTATTATAGTATAATATTTTGTTTATTTAGACAATGTTTGGTGCACTTGATATTGTCATACTGACACTTAAGCGTCTATGCTCTTAAATCGTTTCCACTTTTTGGATACATCCCTTTGGTCCATACTTTTTGTTTACCTGTGGTACTATTTCTTTTGAAAATATATGTTTCGTCTCTATATTTGCAGTATTCAGCACTTTGCCATCGTCGATACTTACCTGTTGAGCTACCTTTTAATCTCTTAATCCGTGGTTTTTTTCTTTGTTGCTATATGAATTTGTTTGTTTATTATTTTTTAAGGATACAGCTATTTGTACACTTTCTTATTCATATCTATACTTAGATTTTATTTAGATTATTAAACTCTGGTCAAGACGTGTCTCAATTCTATATTTGTATTACCCAGTGGTTTGTTTTTTACCTATAGTCCGCCGTTTGTTTTGTTCTTTTCTTTGATACATAAATGGCCATACTCGTAGGCTTATATGTTCTTTATTTATGTCATTTGTTCTCTGTTCCTTTATCGCTCACATATACACTTTTCCATGTAAGAATGTAACCTGCACACTTCTCCCGGTTTTGGCTAGTCTTCTTCTTTCGTCGTCTACTTTTCTAGTTCCCCCATTGTAATGATGGAGCATGGCAGATGGGTTCCACGTCGGACACTTCCGACTGTGTGGAACGCATGAGTGATTCCCCGACCTCTAAGGCGCATGTCCGGATATTACCTCACTATGGAACGGAATTGGGCCGCGCCGCTTTGTAGTGACGGGGGTATATATATGCATCACTTACCTTGTGCTGGCATCCCCTGACGAAGCCCGCGAGCCGGGCGATACGCGTGGGGCACTCTCTCCTCCCCAGACCGCAACTACCTAGCTGGTAATATAATTCTTTATATTTGCATATTTCCACAGATTATCCACTTTGGACCATATACTGATTATTGTATTTACCATTTGCATGAGTGATTTGTTCACCTCTTTTGTCTTGGTCCTAAATATATGTTTACATTGCTTTTTTAAGCCTACTATTTACATCTATTGTGTACTGTGGTCCGTTTGTGATTTATTTATGTGGCGGGACTGGGGAGTTCGTATGTGATGTACACCCAACTCATCTTTTGGGTTTTTAAGTATGTTTTAACATGATTTATTAATAAAGTTTAATTTGTGTCATTTATACACATCTCCTTTTGTGTCCTATACATTGGTATTATTGGTATATATACCGCACCTAATACCCCCTGTATATATATATATACCCTCACTGGCCACTTTATTAGGTACACCTGTCCAACTGCTTGTTAACACTTAATTTCTAATCAGCCAATCACATGGTGCATTTAGGCATGTAGACATGGTCAAGACAATCTCCTGCAGTTCACACCGAGCATCAGTATGGGGAAGAAAGGTGATTTGTGGCCTGTGAACGTGGCATGGTTGTTGGTGCCAGAAGGGCTGGTCTGAGTATTTCAGAAACTGCTGATCTACTGGGATTTTCACGCACAACCATCTCTAGGGTTTACAGAGAATGGTCCGAAAAAGAAAAAACATTCAGTGAGCGGCAGTTCTGTGGGCGGAAATGCCTTGAGGAGAATGGGCAGACTGGTTCGAGCTGATAGAAAGGCAACAGTGACTCAAATCGCCACCCGTTACACCCAAGGTAGGCAGAAGAGCATCTCTGAACGCACAGTATGTCGAACTTTGAGGCAGCACACAGTCTCATAGGCATATACATATAAAAGCTGCACCCTCTCATCTCTAACAGCATACAGTCTCATAGGCATATACATAAAGGAGCTGCACCTCCTCCTCCCCTCTCACAGCATACAGTCTCATAGGCATATACATATAGGAGCTGCACCCCCTCCTTCCCTCTCACAGCATACAGTCTCATAGGCATATACATATAGGAGCTGCACCTCCTCCTCCCCTCACAGCATACAGTCTCATAGGCATATACATATAGGAGTTGCACCCCATCCTCCCTTCTCACAGCATACAGTCTCATAGGCATATACATATAGGAGCTGCACCCCCTCCTCCCCTCTCACAGCATACAGTCTCATAGGCATATACATATAGAAGCTGCACCCCCTCCTTCCCTCTCACAGCATACAGTCTCATAGGCATATACATATAGAAGCTGCACCCCCTCCTCCCCTCTCACAGCGTACAGTCTCATAGGCATATACATATAGGAGCTGCACCCCCTCCTCCCCTCTCACAGCATACAGTCTCATAGGCATATACATATAGAAGCTGCACCCCCTCCTTCCCTCTCACAGCATACAGTCTCATAGGCATATACATATAGAAGCTGCACCTCCTCCTCCCCTCTCACAGCATACAGTCTCATAGGCATATACATATAGGAGTTGCACCCCATCCTCCCTTCTCACAGCATACAGTCTCATAGGCATATACATATAGGAGCTGCACCCCCTCCTCCCCTCTCACAGCATACAGTCTCATAGGCATATACATATAGAAGCTGCATCCCCTCCTCCCCTCCCACAGCATACAGTCTCATAGGCATATACATATAGGAACTGCACCTCCTCCTCCCCTCTCACAGCATACAGTCTCATAGGCATATACATATTGAAGCTGCACCCCCTCCTCCCCTCTCACAGCATACAGTCTCATAGGCATATACATATAAAAGCTGCACCCTCTCATCTCTAACAGCATACAGTCTCATAGGCATATACATAAAGGAGCTGCACCTCCTCCTCCCCTCTCACAGCATACAGTCTCATAGGCATATACATATAGGAGCTGCACCCCCTCCTTCCCTCTCACAGCATACAGTCTCATAGGCATATACATATAGGAGCTGCACCTCCTCCTCCCCTCACAGCATACAGTCTCATAGGCATATACATATAGGAGTTGCACCCCATCCTCCCTTCTCACAGCATACAGTCTCATAGGCATATACATATAGGAGCTGCACCCCCTCCTCCCCTCTCACAGCATACAGTCTCATAGGCATATACATATAGAAGCTGCATCCCCTCCTCCCCTCCCACAGCATACAGTCTCATAGGCATATACATATAGGAACTGCACCTCCTCCTCCCCTCTCACAGCATACAGTCTCATAGGCATATACATATTGAAGCTGCACCCCCTCCTCCCCTCTCACAGCATACAGTCTCATAGGCATATACATATAAAAGCTGCACCCTCTCATCTCTAACAGCATACAGTCTCATAGGCATATACATAAAGGAGCTGCACCTCCTCCTCCCCTCTCACAGCATACAGTCTCATAGGCATATACATATAGGAGCTGCACCCCCTCCTTCCCTCTCACAGCATACAGTCTCATAGGCATATACATATAGGAGCTGCACCTCCTCCTCCCCTCACAGCATACAGTCTCATAGGCATATACATATAGGAGTTGCACCCCATCCTCCCTTCTCACAGCATACAGTCTCATAGGCATATACATATAGGAGCTGCACCCCCTCCTCCCCTCTCACAGCATACAGTCTCATAGGCATATACATATAGAAGCTGCATCCCCTCCTCCCCTCCCACAGCATACAGTCTCATAGGCATATACATATAGGAACTGCACCTCCTCCTCCCCTCTCACAGCATACAGTCTCATAGGCATATACATATTGAAGCTGCACCCCCTCCTCCCCTCTCACAGCATACAGTCTCATAGGCATATACATATAGGAGCTGCACCCCCTCCTCCCCTCTCACAGCATACAGTCTCATAGGCATATACATATAGAAGCTGCACCTCTTCCTCCCCTCTTACAGTGTACAGTCTCATAGGCATATACATATAGGAGCTGCACACCCTCCTTCCCTCTCACAGTGTACAGTCTCATAGGCAGATACATATAAGAGCTGCACCTCCTCCTCCCCTCACACAGCATACAGTCTCATAGGCATATACATAAAGGAGCTGCACCTCCTCCTCCCCTCTCACAGCATACAGTCTCATAGGCATATACATATAGGAGCTGCACCCCCACCTTCCCTCTCACAGCATACAGTCTCATAGGCATATACATATAGGAGCTGCACACCCTCCTTCCCTCTCACAGTGTACAGTCTCATAGGCAGATACATATAAGAGCTGCACCTCCTCCTCCCCTCTCACAGCATACAGTCTCATAGGCATATACATATAGGAGCTGCACCCCCTCCTTCCCTCTCACAGTGTACAGTCTCATAGGCAGATACATATAAGAGCTGCACCTCCTCCTCCCCTCTCACAGCATACAGTCTCATAGGCATATACATATAGGAGCTGCACCCCCTCCTCCCCTCTCACAGCATATAGTCTCATAGGCATATACATATAGAAGCTGCACCCCCTCCTCCCCTCTCACAGTGTACAGTCTCATAGGCAGATACATATAAGAGCTGCACCTCCTCCTCCCCTCTCACAGCATACAGTCTCATAGGCATATACATATAGGAGCTGCACCCCCTCCTCCCCTCTCACAGCATACAGTCTCATAGGCAGATACATATAGGAGCTGCACCTCCTCCTCCTCTCACAGCATACAGTCTCATAGGCATATACATATAGGAGCTGCACCCCCTCCTCCCCTCTCACAGCATACAGTCTAAAAAGGCATATACATATAGGAGCTGCACCTCCTCCTCCCCTCTCACAGCATACAGTCTCATAGACATATACATATAGGAGCTGCACCTCCTCCTCCTCTCACAGCATACAGTCTCATAGGCATATACATATAGGAGCTGCACCTCCTCCTCCCCTCTCACAGCATACAGTCTCATAGACATATACATATAGGAGCTGCACCTCCTCCTCCTCTCACAGCATACAGTCTCATAGGCATATACATATAGGAGCTGCACCTCCTCCTCCCCTCTCACAGCATACAGTCTCATAGGCATATACATATAGGAGCTGTACCTCCTCCTCCCCTCTCACAGTGTACAGTCTCATAGGCATATACATATAAAAGCTGCACCTCCTCCTCCTCTCACAGCATACAGTCTCGTAGGCATATACATATAGGAGCGGCACCCCCTCCTCTCTCACAGTGTACAGTCTCATAGGCATATACATATAGGAGCTGCACCCCCTCCTCTCTTACAGTGTACAGTCTCATAGGCATATACATATAGGAGCTGCACCTCCTCCTCCCCTCTCACAGCATACAGTCTCAAATACATATACATATAGAAGCTGCACCTCCTCCTCCCCTCTCACAGTGTACAGTCTCATATGCATATACATATAAGAGCTGCACCTCCTCCTCCCCTCTCACAGCATACAGTCTCATAGGCATATACATAAAGGAGCTGCACCTCCTCCTCCCCTCTCACTGTGTACAGTCTCGTAGGCATATACATATAGGAGCGTGCACCTCCTCCTCCCCTCTCACTGTGTACAGTCTCATAGGCATATACATATAGGAGCTGCACCCCCTCCTTCCCTCTCACTGTGTACAGTCTCATAGGCATATACATATAGGAGCTGCACCCCCTCCTTCCCTCTCACAGCATACAGTCTCGTAGGCATATACATATAGGAGCTGCGCCTCCTCCTCCCCTCTCACAGTGTACAGTCTCATATGCATATACATATAGGAGCTGCACCTCCTCCTCCCCTCTCACAGCATACAGTCTCAAATACATATACATATAGAAGCTGCACCTCCTCCTCCCCTCTCACAGTGTACAGTCTCATATGCATATACATATAAGAGCTGCACCTCCTCCTCCCCTCTCACAGCATACAGTCTTGTAGGCATATACATATAGAAGCTGCACCCCCTCATCCCCTCTCACAGCATACAGTCTCATAGGCATATACATAAAGGAGCTGCACCCCCTCCTCCCCTCTCACAGTGTACAGTCTCATAGACATATACATATAGGAGCTGCACCTCCTCCTCCTCTCAAAGCATACAGTCTCATAGGCATATACATATAGGAGCTGCACCTCCTCCTCCTCTCACAGATTACAGTCTCATAGGCATATACATATTGAAGCTGCACCCCCTCCTCCCCTCTCACAGCATAGTCTCATAGACATATGGGAGCTGCACCCCCTCCTTCCCTCTCACAGTGTACAGTCTCATAGGCATAAACATATTGAAGCTGCACCCCCTCCTTCCCTCTCACAGCATACAGTCTCATAGACATATACATATAGAAACTGCACCTCCTCCTCCCCTCTTACAGTGTACAGTCTCATAGGCATATACATATAGGAGCTGCACCCCCTCCTTCCCTCTCACTGTGTACAGTCTCATAGGCATATACATATAGGAGCTGCACCCCCTCCTTCCCTCTCACTGTGTACAGTCTCATAGGCATATACATATAGGAGCTGCACCTCCTCCTCCCCTCTCACAGTGTACAGTCTCATAGGCATATACATATAGGAGCTGCACCCCCTCCTCCCCTCTCACAGCATACAGTCTCATAGGCATATACATATAGGAGCTGCACCCCCTCCTTCCCTCTCACAGTGTACAGTCTCATAGGCTTATGCATATAAGAGCTGAAGCTCCTCCTCCCCTCTCACAGCATACAGTCTCGTAGGTATATAAATATAGAAGCTGCACCCCCTCATCCCCTCTCACAGCATACAGTCTCATAGGCATATACATAAAGGAACTGCACCCCCTCCTCCCCTCTCACAGTGTACAGTCTCATAGACATATACATATAGGAGCTGCACCTCCTCCTCCTCTCACAGATTACAGTCTCATAGGCATATACATATAGGAGCTGCACCCCCTCCTCCCCTCTCACAGCATACAGTCTCATAGGCATATACATATAGAAGCTGCACCTCCTCCTCCCCTCTTACAGTGTACAGTCTCATAGGCATATACATATAGGAGCTGCACCCCCTCCTTCCCTCTCACTGTGTACAGTCTCATAGGCATATACATATAGGAGCTGCACCTCCTCCTTCCCTCTTACAGTGTACAGTCTCATAGGCATATACATATAGGAGCTGCACCCCCTCCTTCCCTCTCACAGCATACAGTCTCATAGGCATATACATATAGGAGCTGCACCCCCTCCTTCCTTCTCACTGTGTATAGTCTCGTAGGCATATACATATAGGAGCGGCACCCCCTCCTCTCTCACAGTGTACAGTCTCATAGGCATATACATATAGGAGCTGCACCCCCTCCTCTCTAACAGTGTAAAGTCTCATAGGCATATACATATAGGAGCTGCACCCCCTCCTCCCCTCTCACAGCAGTCTCAAATACATATACATATAAAAGCTGCACCTCCTCCTCCCCTCTCACAGCATACAGTCTCGTAGGCATATACATATAGAAGCTGCACCCCCTCATCCCCTCTCACAGCATACAGTCTCATAGGCATATACATAAAGGAGCTGCACTTCCTCCTCCCCTCTCACAGCATAGTCTCATAGGCATATACATATAGAAGCTGCACCCCTCCTCCCCTCTTACAGTGTACAGTCTCATAGGCATATACATATAGGAGCTGCACCCACTACTCCCCTGTCACAGCATACAGTCTCATAGGCATATACATATAGGAGCTGCACCCCCTCCTTCCCTCTCACAGCACACAGTCTCATAGGCATATACATATAGGAGTTGCACCCCATCCTCCCTTCTCACAGCATACAGTCTCATAGGCATATACATATAGGAGCTGCACCACCTCCTCCCCTCTTACAGTGTACAGTCTCATAGGCATATACATATAGAAGCTGCACCCCCTCCTTCCCTCTCACAGCATACAGTCTCATAGGCATAAACAAATAGGAGCTGCACCCCCTCCTTCCCTCTCACATCATACAGTCTCATAGGCATATACATATAGGAGCAGCACCTCCTCCTCCCCTCTCACAGTGTACAGTCTCATAGGCATATACATTTAAAAGCTGCACCCTCTCATCTCTAACAGCATACAGTCTCATAGGCATATACATAAAGGAGCTGCACCTCCTCCTCCCCTCTTACAGCATACAGTCTCATAGGCATATACATATAGAAGCTGCACCCCCTCATCCCCTCTCACAGCATACAGTCTCATAGGCATATACATATAGGAGCTGCACCTCCTCCTCCTCTCTCACAGCATACAGTCTCATAGGCATATACATATAGGAGCTGCACCCCATCCTCCCCTCTCACAGCATACAGTCTCATAGGCATATACATATAGGAGCTGCACCCCATCCTCCCCTCTCACAGCATACAGTCTCATAGGCATATACATATAGAAGCTGCACCCCATCCTCTCACAGCATACCGCTCATAGGCATATACATATAGGAGCTGCACCCCCTCCTTCCCTCTCACAGCATACCGCTCATAGGCATATACATATAGGAGCTGCACCCCCTCCTTCCCTCTCACAGCATACAGTCTCATAGGCATATACATATAGGAGCTGCACCCCCTCCTTCCCTCTCACAGTGTACAGTCTCATAGGCATATACATATAAAAGCTGCACCCTCTCATCTCTCACAGCATACAGTCTCATAGGCATATACATAAAGGAGCTGCACCTCCACCTCCCCTCTCACAGCATACAGTCTCATAGGCATATACATATTGGAGCTGCACCTCCTCCTCCTCTCTCACAGCATACAGTCTCATAGGCAAATACATATAGGAGCTGCATCTCCTCCTCCCCTCTCACAGCATACAGTCTCATAGGCATATACATATAGAAGCTGCAACCCCTCCTCCCTTCTCACAGCATACAGTCTCATAGGCATATACATAAAGGAGCTCCACCTCCTCCTCCTCTCTCACAGCATACAGTCTCATAGACATATACATATAGAAGCGGCACCCCCTCCTCCCCTCTCACAGTGTACAGTCTCATAGGCATATACATATAGGAGCTGCACCTCCTCCTCCTCTCTCACAGCATACAGTCTCATAGGCATATACATATAGGAGCTGCAACCCCTCCTCCCCTCTCACAGCATACAGTCTCAAAGGCATATACATATAGGAGCTGCACCCCCTCCTCCCCTCTCACAGCATACAGTCTCATAGGCATATACATATAGGAGCTGCACCTCCTCCTCCTCTCTCACAGCATACAGTCTCATAGGCATATACATATGGAAGCTGCACCCCCTCCTCCCCTCTCACAGCATACAGTCTCATAGGCATATACATATGGAAGCTGCACCCCCTCCTTCCCTCTTACAACGAACAATCTCTTAGGGTGATGCCACATGTGACGCTTTAAACGCCTTTTTGGCCCATTTTTAAGTAGTGGGGGAGGTATAATGTACAGCAGGGGATCTATCACTTACAGTTATACCCCTGGTAGTGGGGGAGGTATAATGTACAGCTGGGGATCTATCACTTACAGTTATACCCCTGGTAGTGGGGAGGTATAATGTACAGCTGGGGATCTATCACTTACAGTTATACCCCTGGTAGTGGGGAGGTATAATGTACAGCAGAGGATCTATCACTTACAGTTATACACCTGGTAGTGGGGAGGTATAATGTACAGCAGATGATCTATCACTTACAGTTATACACCTGGTAGTGGGGAGGTATAATGTACAGCAGAGGATCTATCACTTACAGTTATACACCTGGTAGTGGGGAGGTATAATGTACAGCAGGGGATCTATCACTTACAGTTATACCCCTGGTAGTGGGGGAGGTATAATGTACAGCAGGGGATCTATCACTTACAGTTATATCCCTGGTAGTGGGGGAGGTATAATGTACAGCAGAGGATCTATCACTTACAGTTATACCCCTGGTAGTGGGGAGGTATAATGTACAGCAGAGGATCTATCACTTACAGTTATACCCCTGGTAGTGGGGAGGTATAATGTACAGCAGAGGATCTATCACTTACAGTTATATCCCTGGTAGTGGGGAGGTATAATGTACAGCAGAGGATCTATCACTTACAGTTATATCCCTGGTAGTGGGGAGGTATAATGTACAGCAGAGGATCTATCACTTACAGTTATACCCCTGGTAGTGGGGAGGTATAATGTACAGCAGGGGATCTATCACTTACAGTTATACCCCTGGTAGTGGGGAGGTATAATGTACAGCAGGGGATCTATCACTTACAGTTATACCCCTGGTAGTGGGGGAGGTATAATGTACAGCAGGGGATCTATCACTTACAGTTATACCCCTGGTAGTGGGGGAGGTATAATGTACAGCAGGGGATCTATCACTTACAGTTATATCCCTGGTAGTGGGGAGGTATAATGTACAGCAGGGGATCTATCACTTACAGTTATACCCCTGGTAGTGGGGAGGTATAATGTACAGCAGGGGATCTATCACTTACAGTTATACCCCTGGTAGTGGGGGAGGTATAATGTACAGCAGAGGATCTATCACTTACAGTTATATCCCTGGTAGTGGGGAGGTATAATGTACAGCAGAGGATCTATCACTTACAGTTATACCCCTGGTAGTGGGGAGGTATAATGTACAGCAGAGGATCTATCACTTACAGTTATACCCCTGGTAGTGGGGAGGTATAATGTACAGCAGAGGATCTATCACTTACAGTTATATCCCTGGTAGTGGGGGAGGTATAATGTACAGCAGGGGATCTATCACTTACAGTTATACCCCTGGTAGTGGGGGAGGTATAATGTACAGCAGGGGATCTATCACTTACAGTTATACCCCTGGTAGTGGGGGAGGTATAATGTACAGCAGAGGATCTATCACTTACAGTTATACCCCTGGTAGTGGGGAGGTATAATGTACAGCAGAGGATCTATCACTTACAGTTATACACCTGGTAGTGGGGGAGGTATAATGTACAGCAGGGGATCTATCACTTACAGTTATATCCCTGGTAGTGGGGGAGGTATAATGTACAGCAGGGGATCTATCACTTACAGTTATATCCCTGGTAGTGGGGAGGTATAATGTACAGCAGAGGATCTATCACTTACAGTTATACCCCTGGTAGTGGGGGAGGTATAATGTACAGCAGAGGATCTATCACTTACAGTTATACCCCTGGTAGTGGGGAGGTATAATGTACAGCAGAGGATCTATCACTTACAGTTATACACCTGGTAGTGGGGGAGGTATAATGTACAGCAGGGGATCTATCACTTACAGTTATATCCCTGGTAGTGGGGGAGGTATAATGTACAGCAGGGGATCTATCACTTACAGTTATATCCCTGGTAGTGGGGAGGTATAATGTACAGCAGAGGATCTATCACTTACAGTTATACCCCTGGTAGTGGGGAGGTATAATGTACAGCAGGGGATCTATCACTTACAGTTATACCCCTGGTAGTGGGGAGGTATAATGTACAGCAGGGGATCTATCACTTACAGTTATACCCCTGGTAGTGGGGGAGGTATAATGTACAGCAGAGGATCTATCACTTACAGTTATATCCCTGGTAGTGGGGGAGGTATAATGTACAGCAGGGGATCTATCACTTACAGTTATACCCCTGGTAGTGGGGAGGTATAATGTACAGCAGGGGATCTATCACTTACAGTTATATCCCTGGTAGTGGGGGAGGTATAATGTACAGCAGGGGATCTATCACTTACAGTTATATCCCTGGTAGTGGGGAGGTATAATGTACAGCAGGGGATCTATCACTTACAGTTATATCCCTGGTAGTGGGGGAGGTATAATGTACAGCAGGGGATCTATCACTTACAGTTATACCCCTGGTAGTGGGGAGGTATAATGTACAGCAGGGGATCTATCACTTACAGTTATACCCCTGGTAGTGGGGGAGGTATAATGTACAGCAGAGGATCTATCACTTACAGTTATACCCCTGGTAGTGGGGGAGGTATAATGTACAGCAGAGGATCTATCACTTACAGTTATACCCCTGGTAGTGGGGGAGGTATAATGTACAGCAGGGGATCTATCACTTACAGTTATATCCCTGGTAGTGGGGAGGTATAATGTACAGCAGGGGATCTATCACTTACAGTTATATCCCTGGTAGTGGGGGAGGTATAATGTACAGCAGAGGATCTATCACTTACAGTTATATCCCTGGTAGTGGGGGAGGTATAATGTACAGCAGAGGATCTATCACTTACAGTTATATCCCTGGTAGTGGGGGAGGTATAATGTACAGCAGGGGATCTATCACTTACAGTTATACCCCTGGTAGTGGGGAGGTATAATGTACAGCAGAGGATCTATCACTTACAGTTATATCCCTGGTAGTGGGGGAGGTATAATGTACAGCAGGGGATCTATCACTTACAGTTATATCCCTGGTAGTGGGGAGGTATAATGTACAGCAGAGGATCTATCACTTACAGTTATACCCCTGGTAGTGGGGAGGTATAATGTACAGCAGAGGATCTATCACTTACAGTTATACCCCTGGTAGTGGGGGAGGTATAATGTACAGCAGAGGATCTATCACTTACAGTTATATCCCTGGTAGTGGGGAGGTATAATGTACAGCAGAGGATCTATCACTTACAGTTATATCCCTGGTAGTGGGGAGGTATAATGTACAGCAGAGGATCTATCACTTACAGTTATACCCCTGGTAGTGGGGGAGGTATAATGTACAGCAGAGGATCTATCACTTACAGTTATATCCCTGGTAGTGGGGGAGGTATAATGTACAGCAGAGGATCTATCACTTACAGTTATATCCCTGGTAGTGGGGGAGGTATAATGTACAGCAGGGGATCTATCACTTACAGTTATACCCCTGGTAGTGGGGGAGGTATAATGTACAGCAGATGATCTATCACTTACAGTTATACCCCTGGTAGTGGGGAGGTATAATGTACAGCAGGGGATCTATCACTTACAGTTATACCCCTGGTAGTGGGGAGGTATAATGTACAGCAGAGGATCTATCACTTACAGTTATACCCCTGGTAGTGGGGAGGTATAATGTACAGCAGAGGATCTATCACTTACAGTTATACCCCTGGTAGTGGGGAGGTATAATGTACAGCAGAGGGTCTATCACTTACAGTTATATCCCTGGTAGTGGGGGAGGTATAATGTACAGCAGGGGATCTATCACTTACAGTTATATCCCTGGTAGTGGGGGAGGTATAATGTACAGCAGAGGATCTATCACTTACAGTTATACCCCTGGTAGTGGGGGAGGTATAATGTACAGCAGGGGATCTATCACTTACAGTTATATCCCTGGTAGTGGGGAGGTATAATGTACAGCAGGGGATCTATCACTTACAGTTATACCCCTGGTAGTGGGGGAGGTATAATGTACAGCAGAGGATCTATCACTTACAGTTATACACCTGGTAGTGGGGGAGGTATAATGTACAGCAGATGATCTATCACTTACAGTTATACCCCTGGTAGTGGGGAGGTATAATGTACAGCAGGGGATCTATCACTTACAGTTATATCCCTGGTAGTGGGGGAGGTATAATGTACAGCAGGGGATCTATCACTTACAGTTATACCCCTGGTAGTGGGGAGGTATAATGTACAGCAGGGGATCTATCACTTACAGTTATACCCCTGGTAGTGGGGAGGTATAATGTACAGCAGAGGATCTATCACTTACAGTTATACCCCTGGTAGTGGGGAGGTATAATGTACAGCAGAGGATCTATCACTTACAGTTATATCCCTGGTAGTGGGGAGGTATAATGTACAGCAGAGGATCTATCACTTACAGTTATACCCCTGGTAGTGGGGGAGGTATAATGTACAGCTGGGGATCTATCACTTACAGTTATATCCCTGGTAGTGGGGAGGTATAATGTACAGCAGGGGATCTATCACTTACAGTTATATCCCTGGTAGTGGGGGAGGTATAATGTACAGCAGAGGATCTATCACTTACAGTTATATCCCTGGTAGTGGGGAGGTATAATGTACAGCAGAGGATCTATCACTTACAGTTATACCCCTGGTAGTGGGGAGGTATAATGTACAGCAGGGGATCTATCACTTACAGTTATATCCCTGGTAGTGGGGAGGTATAATGTACAGCAGAGGATCTATCACTTACAGTTATACCCCTGGTAGTGGGGAGGTATAATGTACAGCAGAGGATCTATCACTTACAGTTATACCCCTGGTAGTGGGGAGGTATAATGTACAGCAGGGGATCTATCACTTACAGTTATATCCCTGGTAGTGGGGGAGGTATAATGTACAGCAGAGGATCTATCACTTACAGTTATATCCCTGGTAGTGGGGGAGGTATAATGTACAGCAGAGGATCTATCACTTACAGTTATACCCCTGGTAGTGGGGAGGTATAATGTACAGCAGGGGATCTATCACTTACAGTTATACCCCTGGTAGTGGGGGAGGTATAATGTACAGCAGGGGATCTATCACTTACAGTTATACCCCTGGTAGTGGGGGAGGTATAATGTACAGCAGGGGATCTATCACTTACAGTTATACCCCTGGTAGTGGGGAGGTATAATGTACAGCAGAGGATCTATCACTTACAGTTATACCCCTGGTAGTGGGGAGGTATAATGTACAGCAGAGGATCTATCACTTACAGTTATACCCCTGGTAGTGGGGAGGTATAATGTACAGCAGGGGATCTATCACTTACAGTTATATCCCTGGTAGTGGGGAGGTATAATGTACAGCAGAGGATCTATCACTTACAGTTATATCCCTGGTAGTGGGGGAGGTATAATGTACAGCAGGGGATCTATCACTTACAGTTATACCCCTGGTAGTGGGGAGGTATAATGTACAGCAGGGGATCTATCACTTACAGTTATACCCCTGGTAGTGGGGGAGGTATAATGTACAGCAGGGGATCTATCACTTACAGTTATATCCCTGGTAGTGGGGGAGGTATAATGTACAGCAGGGGATCTATCACTTACAGTTATACCCCTGGTAGTGGGGAGGTATAATGTACAGCAGAGGATCTATCACTTACAGTTATATCCCTGGTAGTGGGGAGGTATAATGTACAGCAGAGGATCTATCACTTACAGTTATACCCCTGGTAGTGGGGGAGGTATAATGTACAGCAGGGGATCTATCACTTACAGTTATACCCCTGGTAGTGGGGAGGTATAATGTACAGCAGAGGATCTATCACTTACAGTTATACCCCTGGTAGTGGGGAGGTATAATGTACAGCAGAGGATCTATCACTTACAGTTATATCCCTGGTAGTGGGGGAGGTATAATGTACAGCAGGGGATCTATCACTTACAGTTATACCCCTGGTAGTGGGGAGGTATAATGTACAGCAGGGGATCTATCACTTACAGTTATACCCCTGGTAGTGGGGGAGGTATAATGTACAGCAGGGGATCTATCACTTACAGTTATACCCCTGGTAGTGGGGGAGGTATAATGTACAGCAGGGGATCTATCACTTACAGTTATACCCCTGGTAGTGGGGAGGTATAATGTACAGCAGGGGATCTATCACTTACAGTTATACCCCTGGTAGTGGGGAGGTATAATGTACAGCAGGGGATCTATCACTTACAGTTATATCCCTGGTAGTGGGGGAGGTATAATGTACAGCAGGGGATCTATCACTTACAGTTATACCCCTGGTAGTGGGGGAGGTATAATGTACAGCAGAGGATCTATCACTTACAGTTATATCCCTGGTAGTGGGGGAGGTATAATGTACAGCAGAGGATCTATCACTTACAGTTATACCCCTGGTAGTGGGGAGGTATAATGTACAGCAGAGGATCTATCACTTACAGTTATACCCCTGGTAGTGGGGGGGTATAATGTACAGCTGGGGATCTATCACTTACAGTTATACCCCTGGTAGTGGGGGAGGTATAATGTACAGCAGGGGATCTATCACTTACAGTTATACCCCTGGTAGTGGGGGAGGTATAATGTACAGCAGGGGATCTATCACTTACAGTTATATCCCTGGTAGTGGGGGAGGTATAATGTACAGCAGAGGATCTATCACTTACAGTTATACCCCTGGTAGTGGGGAGGTATAATGTACAGCAGGGGATCTATCACTTACAGTTATACCCCTGGTAGTGGGGAGGTATAATGTACAGCAGAGGATCTATCACTTACAGTTATACCCCTGGTAGTGGGGAGGTATAATGTACAGCAGAGGATCTATCACTTACAGTTATACCCCTGGTAGTGGGGAGGTATAATGTACAGCAGAGGATCTATCACTTACAGTTATACCCCTGGTAGTGGGGGAGGTATAATGTACAGCAGAGGATCTATCACTTACAGTTATACCCCTGGTAGTGGGGGAGGTATAATGTACAGCAGAGGATCTATCACTTACAGTTATATCCCTGGTAGTGGGGAGGTATAATGTACAGTAGGGGATCTATCACTTACAGTTATATCCCTGGTAGTGGGGGAGGTATAATGTACAGCAGAGGATCTATCACTTACAGTTATACCCCTGGTAGTGGGGAGGTATAATGTACAGCAGAGGATCTATCACTTACAGTTATACCCCTGGTAGTGGGGGAGGTATAATGTACAGCAGAGGATCTATCACTTACAGTTATACCCCTGGTAGTGGGGAGGTATAATGTACAGCAGAGGATCTATCACTTACAGTTATATCCCTGGTAGTGGGGAGGTATAATGTACAGCAGAGGATCTATCACTTACAGTTATACCCCTGGTAGTGGGGGAGGTATAATGTACAGCAGGGGATCTATCACTTACAGTTATATCCCTGGTAGTGGGGGAGGTATAATGTACAGCAGAGGATCTATCACTTACAGTTATACCCCTGGTAGTGGGGAGGTATAATGTACAGCAGAGGATCTATCACTTACAGTTATACCCCTGGTAGTGGGGGAGGTATAATGTACAGCAGGGGATCTATCACTTACAGTTATACCCCTGGTAGTGGGGGAGGTATAATGTACAGCAGAGGATCTATCACTTACAGTTATACCCCTGGTAGTGGGGGAGGTATAATGTACAGCAGAGGATCTATCACTTACAGTTATACCCCTGGTAGTGGGGGAGGTATAATGTACAGCAGGGGATCTATCACTTACAGTTATACCCCTGGTAGTGGGGAGGTATAATGTACAGCAGGGGATCTATCACTTACAGTTATACCCCTGGTAGTGGGGAGGTATAATGTACAGCAGAGGATCTATCACTTACAGTTATATCCCTGGTAGTGGGGAGGTATAATGTACAGCTGGGGATCTATCACTTACAGTTATACCCCTGGTAGTGGGGAGGTATAATGTACAGCAGAGGATCTATCACTTACAGTTATATCCCTGGTAGTGGGGAGGTATAATGTACAGCAGGGGATCTATCACTTACAGTTATACCCCTGGTAGTGGGGAGGTATAATGTACAGCAGGGGATCTATCACTTACAGTTATACCCCTGGTAGTGGGGGAGGTATAATGTACAGCAGAGGATCTATCACTTACAGTTATATCCCTGGTAGTGGGGGAGGTATAATGTACAGCAGGGGATCTATCACTTACAGTTATACCCCTGGTAGTGGGGAGGTATAATGTACAGCAGAGGATCTATCACTTACAGTTATACCCCTGGTAGTGGGGAGGTATAATGTACAGCAGGGGATCTATCACTTACAGTTATACCCCTGGTAGTGGGGAGGTATAATGTACAGCAGGGGATCTATCACTTACAGTTATATCCCTGGTAGTGGGGAGGTATAATGTACAGCAGGGGATCTATCACTTACAGTTATACCCCTGGTAGTGGGGAGGTATAATGTACACTTACAGTTATACCCCTGGTAGTGGGGGAGGTATAATGTACAGCAGGGGATCTATCACTTACAGTTATACCCCTGGTAGTGGGGAGGTATAATGTACAGCAGGGGATCTATCACTTACAGTTATACCCCTGGTAGTGGGGAGGTATAATGTACAGCAGGGGATCTATCACTTACAGTTATACCCCTGGTAGTGGGGGAGGTATAATGTACAGCAGAGGATCTATCACTTACAGTTATACCCCTGGTAGTGGGGGAGGTATAATGTACAGCAGGGGATCTATCACTTACAGTTATACCCCTGGTAGTGGGGGAGGTATAATGTACAGCAGGGATCTATCACTTACAGTTATATCCCTGGTAGTGGGGGAGGTATAATGTACAGCAGGGGATCTATCACTTACAGTTATATCCCTGGTAGTGGGGGAGGTATAATGTACAGCAGGGGATCTATCACTTACAGTTATATCCCTGGTAGTGGGGGAGGTATAATGTACAGCAGAGGATCTATCACTTACAGTTATACCCCTGGTAGTGGGGGAGGTATAATGTACAGCAGGGGATCTATCACTTACAGTTATACCCCTGGTAGTGGGGAGGTATAATGTACAGCAGGGGATCTATCACTTACAGTTATACCCCTGGTAGTGGGGAGGTATAATGTACAGCAGGGGATCTATCACTTACAGTTATACCCCTGGTAGTGGGGAGGTATAATGTACAGCAGGGGATCTATCACTTACAGTTATATCCCTGGTAGTGGGGGAGGTATAATGTACAGCAGAGGATCTATCACTTACAGTTATACCCCTGGTAGTGGGGAGGTATAATGTACAGCAGGGGATCTATCACTTACAGTTATATCCCTGGTAGTGGGGGAGGTATAATGTACAGCAGAGGATCTATCACTTACAGTTATACCCCTGGTAGTGGGGAGGTATAATGTACAGCAGGGGATCTATCACTTACAGTTATACCCCTGGTAGTGGGGAGGTATAATGTACAGCAGAGGATCTATCACTTACAGTTATACCCCTGGTAGTGGGGGAGGTATAATGTACAGCAGAGGATCTATCACTTACAGTTATACCCCTGGTAGTGGGGAGGTATAATGTACAGCAGGGGATCTATCACTTACAGTTATATCCCCTGGTAGTGGGGAGGTATAATGTACAGCAGGGGATCTATCACTTACAGTTATACCCCTGGTAGTGGGGAGGTATAATGTACAGCAGGGGATCTATCACTTACAGTTATACCCCTGGTAGTGGGGGAGGTATAATGTACAGCAGAGGATCTATCACTTACAGTTATACCCCTGGTAGTGGGGAGGTATAATGTACAGCAGGGGATCTATCACTTACAGTTATACCCCTGGTAGTGGGGGAGGTATAATGTACAGCAGAGGATCTATCACTTACAGTTATACCCCTGGTAGTGGGGGAGGTATAATGTACAGCAGAGGATCTATCACTTACAGTTATATCCCTGGTAGTGGGGAGGTATAATGTACAGCAGAGGATCTATCACTTACAGTTATACCCCTGGTAGTGGGGAGGTATAATGTACAGCAGGGGATCTATCACTTACAGTTATATCCCTGGTAGTGGGGAGGTATAATGTACAGCAGGGATCTATCACTTACAGTTATACCCCTGGTAGTGGGGGAGGTATAATGTACAGCAGAGGATCTATCACTTACAGTTATACCCCTGGTAGTGGGGAGGTAATAATGTACAGCAGAGGGAGCTATTCACTTACAGTTATACCCCTGGTAGTGGGGAGGTATAATGTACAGCAGAGGATCTATCACTTACAGTTATATCCCTGGTAGTGGGGGAGGTATAATGTACAGCAGAGGATCTATCACTTACAGTTATATCCCTGGTAGTGGGGAGGTATAATGTACAGCAGGGGATCTATCACTTACAGTTATATCCCTGGTAGTGGGGGAGGTATAATGTACAGCAGAGGATCTATCACTTACAGTATATCCCTGGTAGTGGGGAGGTATAATGTACAGCAGAGGATCTATCACTTACAGTTATACCCCTGGTAGTGGGGAGGTATAATGTACAGCAGAGGATCTATCACTTACAGTTATACCCCTGTATGGGGGAGGTATAATGTACAGCAGAGGATCTATCACTTACAGTTATACCCTGGTAGTGGGGAGGTATAATGTACAGCCAGAGGATCTATCACTTACAGTTATATCCCTGGTAGTGGGGGAGGTATAATGTACAGCAGGGGATCTATCACTTACAGTTATACCCTGGTAGTGGGGAGGTATAATGTACAGCAGGGGATCTATCACTTACAGTTATATCCCTGGTAGTGGGGAGGTATAATGTAAGCAGAGGATCTATCACTACAGTTATACCCCTGGTAGTGGGGAGGTTATAATGTACAGCAGAGGATCTATCACTTACAGTTATACCCTGTAGTGGGGAGGTATAATGTACAGCAGAGGATCTATCACTTACAGTTATATCCCTGGTAGTGGGGGAGGTATAATGTACAGCAGAGGATCTATCACTTACAGTTATATCCCCTGGTAGTGGGGGAGGTATAATGTACAGCAGGGGATCATCACTTACAGTTTATACCCTGGTAGTGGGGGAGGTATAATGTACAGCAGGGGATCTATCACTTACAGTTATATCCCTGGTAGTGGGGGAGGTATAATGTACAGCAGAGGATCTATCACTTACAGTTATACCCCTGGTAGTGGGGAGGTATAATGTACAGCAGAGATCTATCACTTACAGTTATACCCCTGGTAGTGGGGGAGGTATAATGTACAGCAGAGGATCTATCACTTACAGTTATATCCCTGGTAGTGGGGGAGGTATAATGTACAGCAGAGGATCTATCACTTACAGTTATATCCCTGGTAGTGGGGAGGTATAATGTACAGCAGAGGATCACTTGTGGGGAGGTTTATTACAGCAGAGGAATCTATCACTTACAGTTATTTATAATGTACAGCAGATGATCTATCACTTACAGTTATAGCCCTGGTAGTGGGAGGTATAATGTACAGCAGAGG